>NC_054869.1:50422506-50477506 GCF_018320785.1 Cheilinus undulatus
TGGGCAAGAAGTGGCATAAATGGACATAAAATGGATGAAAAGCAGCAAAAAGTGGCAAAACCAGACAAAAGGGGGCAAAAATTAGTAAAAGTAGAAAAAGGTGTCTAAAATGGGCCAAATGGGGTGTGCAGATGGTCGAGTGGTTTTAGGCGCTCACCATGTACGTGGCCGGCCCGGGTTCAAATCTGGCCTGTGGCCCTTTGCTGCATGCCTCTTCCCACTCTCTTCCCTGTTTCCAAGTCTATCCACTGTCCTCCCTCTATGTAATAAATGCCTAAAAATATAAAATAAAAAGGGCCAAAAATGGCAAAAATAAATAAATAATCACAGAAAGCAGCAAAAAGTGGCAAACATGGACAAAAAAGGGCAAAATTGGTAAAAATAGTGGGAGAATGGCCAAAACCGATAAAAAGTTGCAGAAATATGTTGGCAAAAATGGGCTAAAAGAAGCAAAAATGGTTTAGCAGTGGCAGAAAGATGTGTCAATAATGGATGGATAAGTGGTGATACGAATAATAGCAACATCTGATCCCAATCATAGCAGGACACACTTTTCAGCTCCAAATGAGGGAACTGTTAGCCAGGATGCTAGCACCAATGCTACTGATCCAACACACATGCACTCATATCATCAATAAGTCTAAATAAGTGAGAGCCCATTCTCTGGGTCTTTCAGGGGCTGTTTTCAACATTTTTACCAGATAAAACCCATTTTTCCTCGATGTCCCTCAACTTTTTTCCTCTTTTCACAACTATGTAAGTATTCTCCACTAAAGTCGTCTCAGATTTATTCTGCTTTATTTTCTGGCATCCTAGCATATGTGCACATCATGTCTTCGTTTTGAAATCTGACATTACTTTGTTAAAGGTGCAGTGTGTAGAAGTTGGAACTTTAGCGACATCTAGTGTTCAGATTTTAGAATGAGCCGATCTGTTACCAAAACGTCACATCACTAAGTGACGAGAGCCTGTGAAGACCAAAAAGGATCGTGAGCCGGACATCATTTACAGCAGTGACGAGGTGAGGGTTTATTCATTCATTTGTGTAACCATTATTTTTATAGATTATAGGTCAGTCTTCTTCTCCACCTGCCTTCCAGGTAGCTTTCAGGACCGGCGGGCAGGTTCGTATTTAAAAATTGCGTTTCGCTCTTTCTGTCCCCAAAACGTTGCCGTAGACAACATGGCGGTTCGTTGTGTCAGCCTCCGTGAGGGCGACCCGCGGTAATGTAAATTTAAAAAGCTTTTTTCTAATTTTGTAAAAAGAAAACGAAAGTTTAAAGGGGATGATTGTGCACTTATTTTAACATGCTTCACATAAATATCTAAACATTATATCCCAGTTACACCGTTTCTGTTTGGCGAAATGCAGCCAAATTCTACACACTGTACCTTTAACATTCCTGTTAAAAAAAGACGATTCTGTTTTGAGAAAAACTGTTTACATTTTTATTTAACTTTGTTGCTGTTGCTTTGATAAGAGTGGTTATCATTCAGGTTAGAAATAAAATATGGTTATCACTGTTTAACTTTACAGTGGACCATGATTTTGCTGACCTCCATGGGCCCCCAGTTTGGCAGGGCCCCAGAAAGCTCTCCCATTGTCCCCTCTTATGGGCAGCCTTGGTAGATAATATAAATCAGCACAGTCTCAGTTAGGGTCAAACAAATGAAAAAAATATATGAGAAATGACTAAAACACTCAACAGCACTGACAATCTACTGTTTGCATGTCTCTACAAACTGGATGTTCCATGAAAGACTGCTGCAGAATGAAGTGGGAACTGGAAGCTGCTGTTCTTTTGTTGTATCCATAGGAAATAAAAAGTCTGACCTCAGCACCAAGGTTCAAACCCCCCCAAATTATTCATGATTTAATTTCAAACAAATTACTGTCTGTAAATCTAATTAGATATATTTAAACAATAACCTGACACGCCAGATGGATCTGTTTCACATATCCATCTGGAAAAGCATCAATAGGAAACGTTTGAGAAAAGGCAGAGGATTTGAAAAAAACTCTGAGTGTGATCGGATGAATGTTCTGTCACATCTCCACGGGCCAATAGGAGCAACAAACACGTGACGTGACTATCGAGCGGCGTGTGCACAGCTACCGAGGATTAACGTGAAACATGGTGACGAGAGACATGTAAGAACTCGACTTTTGTTGTTTTTGAAAGGAAAACAACTCACTGCTGATCTTTGTTCTTCTTTTCATGAAGACATGTCATCAAGTTCTGATAAAACTGGCGCTTTAGCAGCATCCACGCTAATCTCTTCCTCCATAACTGCACCAGCTCTTGCTGCTGCTTGTTTACGTCACTACACTGCCGTGCCTGAAAGTGCTGCCCCTCGTTGCTGATTGGTCCTGTCACTGTCTAACCGGGCACAAACGGTTCAGATGGGAGCTTTGCAAGATGGATTCGCCAGTGAAAAACAAGGAAACGGGCGTATCCATCTGCTTTGCAAGGTTATTTAAACAATACATTTGTTAATTTCTACTGGCAAACAGTGAAGTAAGAGGAAAAAGCAACCCAAACACACCTGGCCAATGGAAAAAAAGTCATTGCCACCCTTGTGAAATCATGAGTTAACTGTGAATATTCACATGTTATTTGAAAGCAGTATTACTATCCACACCCAGGCCAGATTACTGCCAGACCTGCTGAATCCAGAAATCCCGTAAATCCCTCAAAAAGCAACACATCATGGCGCCATCTAAATAAATTCATGAAGAGATGAGAAACAAAGTCACTGACATCTGTAAGTCTGGACAGGGTTACAAAGACATCTCCAAGGCTTTTAAGATTGTAGCCAACCACAGTCAGAGCCATTATCCACAAATGGAGAAAACTGGGAACAGTGGTGAACCTTCCCAGGAGTGGCCGGCCTACCAAAATGACTCCAAGAGAACATGGACAACTCATCCAAGAGGTCCCAGAAGAACCCAGAACAACATCTGAAGCCCTGCAGGCCTCACTGACTCAGTTAAGGTCAGAGTTCATGATTCAACAATCAGAAAGGACAGAATAATGACCGGCCTTAAAATACACTCCAGTTACATAAAACATCACAGAGGCCACGTACACCAACGCCATGCCCTGGGACGTACAAACATGCCTCTAAGTGGATGTTCCAGGTCAGCATTAATTATGTTTGAAGAGTGACAAATTATTTTTAAATTGGAACGAAATTTAAATTGTTTTGCTTTGCGCAGAGTTGCTAAAGGTGTGTGACTCTGTTGACAGCCAATATAAACACGCCAGGCTTTCATTTCTCCCATTAGCACACATTTGGGTGGCTTCACCAACGACACGTAGGTACATGGAAGTGTGGTAGAATCATCCTAGCTCTGATGTCTGAAGGCTGATCAGGATAGACAGTGTTTCTAAGGAACGTGGGGCAGAAGAGGACAAGAAGTAGACTTCCAAAAGACAGCCATATCAGGCCCCTAAAGCCCCCCATCTGGCCCCCTAAAGATGATTACATTCAAAAAATGTGAGGAGGGAAATAAATATCCTGGTATTCGGGGTATCGTTCATCTTTAAGTCTTTCATGAAAAAACAGCTTCAAGTTTGATCAGTTTTTTAGGGATAGGGTAAGAGCGACGTGCATGAAAATCACTACACAAATGTATCATGACTGAACCAAAAACAAGTCTCATGGGTCCATTCTCTGAATGTACAGGACGTGCACTACAAACAGCTAAAGGCTAAACGTTTTTGGTCATTCACAGGTGTGATTTTTTAATAAACTAGTCTGAAGGATTTCATCTGATTGACTCCAGAATGTTTTTGCTCATACTAGACAACCTGCAGATCTAAAGTTATGCCAACTGTTTTTTTTTAAAGGCATGAATGGGTTAAAAGTGTCACAAAGGGCAAAAGGTGGCTAAAACAGGTGAAAAGTGGCAAAAACAGGACAAAAGTTGGTTAAAATAGTCAACAATGGCATAAATAGCTTAAAAGTGGCAGGAGAGGGCAACAGCTGGCAATAAGAAGTTGCATAAATGGGCAGAAAGTTGCAAAACAAATGGACAGAATGGGGCAAAAAAGTGGCAACAATGGGGTAAAGGTGTCAATAAGAAGTGGCAAAAATGGTCAAAAGGGGGAAAAATGAGTAAAAGTAGAAAAACGTGTCTAAAATGGGCCAAAAATGGCAAAAATAAATAAATAGAGAATCACAGAAAGCAGCAAAAAGAGCAAAATGGGTAAAAATAGTGAGAGGTGGCTGAAACCGATGTAAAATTGCAGAAATATGTTGAAGAATTGGCAAAAATGTCCAAAAAGAAGCAAAAATGTGGAAAGATGTGTCAATAATGGATGGATAAGTGGTGATATGAATAATAACAACATCTGATCCCAATCACAGCAGGACACACTTTTCAGCTCCAAATGAGGGAACTGTTAGCCAGGATGCTAGCACCAATGCTACTGATCCAACACACATGCACTCATATCATCAATAAGTCTAAATAAGTGAGAGCCCATTCTCTGGGTCTTTCAGGGGCTGTTCTTTTCATTTTTACCAGTTAAAACCGTTTTCCCCAATTTCCCTCAACTATTTTCCTCTCTGAATGAAAACAATTCTGCAAAGAAGAGTGGGACAACATTCCTCCACAGTCATGAGAAAGACTCGCTGACAGTTATCACAAATATTTGCTTGCAGTTGTTGCTGCCAAAGTTAGAATAACCGGTTATTAGGTGTAGGGGTATTGACTTTCTACCTTATCCCTTAATAAATGAAATCATCATTTAAAAACAGACTTGTGTATTCACTCAGGTTATTTTTGGTCAAATATTAAAAAGTGTTTGAAGATCTGAAACATTTAAGTGTGACAAATATGCAGAAAAAAGTTAAAAGGAAGAGGCAAAGACTTTTCCTCAGGAATGAAAGCATTTTTTTATTATAGCAAATGATAGTGATTTTATGTAATTAATTTTAAAGTATCCAAAAGTCTGTCAATTTCTTGATTCAATCATGATATTCTTTCCATTTTGACATCAGCTGAATTCATACATGTCCCCCTTGTCGTCTCTGCCGACCCATTAGCGAGCGTATTAGTTAGCTTAGACGTTGACATTTTGGGGACAAATCCAGGTCTGCTGGACGGCACCGGTGAAGCTTGGTGTTATGGCTTGATCCCGTGTTGTTGTTAGCGTCTTTGCTAACAAATTGCTTAAATATTTTTTGAAACATTTGAAACATTGTAACAACACAGTATCAACCAAACACAGTCCTGTATCATTTGGGGGTCCCTGATGGTGTATTTTCTATTTTTGGCAGAATATAAAACAAACACACCCAATCCCTGGCATGAAAACAATTTTAGAACCACTGTTCTATGGTGTACAATTCTATAAGAATATTTAAAAAAACATCAAGTGAAAAATAAATGTATCTGGTGCAGCTATACCTGAACCATGCTCTGCTGTGCAGAACATATCCACTGAGCTTTCAGCACAGAGCGTCTCCTCAGGAGTTGATAAAATAAATATAAAATTGCGTATCGTTTGATTCAGTGGTCTCGGTTCGGTACCCACTGTATTGAACGGTTCGATACAGATACATGTATTGTTGCACCCCCATCAGCTATCATGGTGTGATCTTGTGTTGTTGTTGTTAGCGTCTTTGCCAACATTAGCAACATTAGCTGTCATGGCTTGATGTCTTGTTGTTCTTAGCATCTTCACTAACATTAGATATGGCTTAATTTTGTGTTGTTAGCTTCCTAGCTAACATTAGCAGAGATGCATGTTCCCAGAAGGTGGTACTTCAGACTTGTTGTGCTGCGGAGTAAAGACATTTCACCCATTGTTGCATTTTTGTAGCTCATTTTTCAAATAAATATCTATTTTCTAATATAGAATATGATATATATATATATATATATATATATATATATATATTCACAAAGCGGTTAATTTGCAGTCTGACATGGGGGCGTGAGCATCTCCTGCTCCGACTGCAGCTGAGACCATAGACTGTAGAGGCTGAGACAGACTGCTGTGAGGACTGTGCTGCCTGTGAGTGCTTTGGGACGGGGAGGGGCCGATGGAGAGGAGCAACAGTAACACCAGAGAAAGTCGCTAGATTTGTCGCTAGTCGCTTTTTTGAAGAAGAGGTGCTTAGAGGGGTCTGAAAACTCACTAAATATAGCGACAAAGTCGCTAAGTTGGCAACACTGGACTGTCGTGTCTTATGAGACTGTTGATCTTTGAGTGTCATTAAAGAAAACCTCTCCGTGCCACTAAAATGCTCCTCTTTACTCAGCAAACATTTATTTCTCTGATCAGCCTTCACACCAGTGTTAATTTTGGCAGCTATTTTTAATTTCAGTCTTAGTTTGAGTCTTTAAATAAAATGCGTTTTAGTTTTAGTCTAGTTTTAGTCCATATAAAGTCCTCACATTTTAGTCTTTACTTTTAGTCCAAGCATTTATTCTCTTGCCTAAATCTGGTACCAAATCATGGTAGTGTGTTCTCTGCACTCTGATAAACCTGCTTTCTACAGCTGAGAGGCAGAATAGATACAGATGCATTGTTTTTGACAGATTTACCCACAGTGGAGAAATATCATGGATTTTTAATGTCTGACGAAACTAAATTACATTTTAGTCTAGTTTTAGTCATCTTGACGAAAACTAAACTTAGTTTTTGTCAGTTTTAGTCGTCACAGATCTATTTTTGTTAGTCTTAGTCTAGTTTTTGTCATGGACAAAAGGCTGTAGAGGAATATTTTCAGTCAGAGTTTTAGTCGAGGAAATTAACTCTGCCTCACACAACTCAGTTTGTGACATCTGTTGTCACTGAAATGATGATGTCTGTTTCAAAACTCAGAGTAATATTTGTTTTTAGATTAATGACAGCTAATTGGGTTTATTTTGGCTGTCAAGACTTAATAACAGTGTAATTATCTGATGAATCATTTTACAATCTTACCTCAGGCTAAGCTTCATTGATATTGGCTCTAATGTATCAGTGTACGTGGCCTTACTGGGATGTCCAGGATCTGAAGCGTATTTAAGGGTCTGTCTTTGTGAACTTCATCAGCTCCACACTGAACAGCTGAGATCATTCTGCTGCAGGTTTGATTCATCATCCTCGTTCTTTCTGACATTTGGAGTCGTCTGCCTGCTGCTAAAGCTTTATTCACATTTAGCCCTTTTTTTCAAAGGTTACCATTCTTACCCTAACACCGGGAACATCTCCACCATGAAGCTGCTGACCGTTTTCCTCATCGTTTGTGTCCTGATGGCTCTGACACAAGCTCAGGGTAAGTATTTACTGGTTGTTGTGGCAGTAATTTAAGCAGCCTCTATTATTTGTTTCAAACAGAAAAACCTTCACAGACCATAAAACACACAGTTACCATTG
Organism: Cheilinus undulatus; assembly: GCF_018320785.1. NCBI lineage: Eukaryota > Metazoa > Chordata > Actinopteri > Labriformes > Labridae > Cheilinus > Cheilinus undulatus. The sequence continues at coordinate 50,429,886 of NC_054869.1, forward strand.
TTAATAACCAAGATGTTGATTCACATGGGATTAGTATCACCTGCAGGCCACTCTATTCTGATTTATGGTCATTTGCACTGGATTTTTTTACTTTACAATCACAGACATGGTGGATTTGCAGGGGATTAAAAACACAAATGTATTATAAATGACCAGAGGTTCCTGATAATACTGATCCAGAGTGAATAGGGCAGAAATATCAGCCATAACTCCATAACCTCAGTTCTCTGATGTGAGCTCAGGACTCACCTCATCACTCAGTTTTCTTCTACACTAAATGTCCATCAGAGTTATAGAGATGATCAGTATTGATCCATTTAATAACAGGAATTATTCTGAAAATAAAAATCTTATTCTGTTGCTAACTTCTGTCTCTGTCTATCCATGAAGCTGTCAACATCAGGCATCAGGATTCTGAGGACGAATCATGTAAGTTTGTTTTTCACTGTCTCTATTAATGAATTGAATTCTTTCATGTGAAAAATAAGACATTTATACTGATAATGTGGCTGCTATTATGTTCCTTATAAAAAAGATAGATCATTATTAGTAACACTGATCCATTTAAAAAAAAAATCATTCTTTTAATATTATTCTTATATAATAATGATTTTGTTTGTCTGTTGTTTCTAGCATATATATATTCTAATGAAAGACATGAGGGTGAGTTGAAAAACTTTGAACTGTTCCTTTTCTCAAAGGGTTTTATAACAGCTCAGAGGAACATGTAATATTGAGAGTAAATAAGATGGAAAACCTTCCAGTGTTTACTTCATACAGAACAAATTCATCTGTCTACACTCTTCCCTTTAACAGCACGTTTATTCTAAAGAACCCTCAGATTTACAAAACTGACTTTGTTTGACATCTTTGTGCATCTTTTACCTAATTGTTGCCACTTTTTAACAACTTTCCTCCATTTCCTCATCCATTTCTTGCACCTTTTTGCTTTTTTTGACCTATTTTTGCTTCATTTGACCAATTTTTGCTACTCTTTAACCATTTCCCACCATCTTTTGCCCTTTTAAACCTATTTCTGCCTTTTGAACCACTTTCCACCTTTTTTCCACTCATTTTTGCCCTCTTTTACCTCATTTGACCCATTGTTTCCTCTTGTAACCCATATTTGACATTTTCTTCACCAAATTTCTCGTACATTTTTGCACCTTTTAGCATTTCTTGGCCAGTTGTAGCATCTTTTTACCAATCTTTTTTGGCCATATTTCCAAATTTTCCCACCCATTTTTCACCTATATTGAACCATTTTTGAATATTTTATCCTATTTCTGCCATTTTGAACTGGTTTTCACCATTTACACTCCTGTTTGTTTCCTCTTTTAAGCTTTAATTGATCTATTTTTGTCTATTTTAACCAATTTTGCCACATTTAAACCACTTCCCACCATTTTTCCACCCAGGACCAATCCTTTTCTTCAGTTGTAGGACTGCTTTTACTCTAAATGTCCATCAGAATTATAGAGATGATCAGTATTGATCCATTTAATAACATGAATTATTTCTGAAAATAAAAATCTTATGCTATTGCTAACTTCTGTCTCTGTCTATCCATGAAGCTGTCAACATCGAGCATCAGGATTCTCCTGGAGAGGACGCATCAGGTAAGTTTGTTTTTCACTGTCTCTATTAATAAATTGAATTATTTTAATGTGAAAAATGAGACATTTATACTGATATTGTAGCTGCTATTATGTTCCTTATAAATAAGATAGATCATTATTAGTAAAGCTGATCCATTTTGAAAATAGAATCATTCTTTAAACAATATTCTTATATAATAATGATTTTGTTTTTCTGTTGTTTCTAGCATATATATATTCTAATGAAAGACATGAGGGTGAGTTGAAAAACTTTGAATTGTTCCTTTTCTCAAAGGGTTTTATAACAGCTCAGAGGAACATGTAATATTGAGAGTAAATAAGATGGAAAACCTTCCAGTGTTTACTTCATACAGAACAAATTCATCTGTCTACACTCTTCCCTTTAACAGCACGTTTATTCTAAAGAACCCTCAGATTTACAAAACTGACTTTGTTTGACATCTTTGTGCATCTTTTACCTAATTGTTGCCACTTTTTAACAACTTTTCACCATTTTCACTCCATTTTTGCCTCTTTAAGCCCATTTTTGCCACTTTTTAACTACTTTCCTCCATTTTCCCCATCCAATTCTTGCACCTTTTTACTTGTCTTGACCTATTTTTGCTTCATTTGACCAATTGTTGCCACTTTTTAACCATTTCCCCACCATCTTTTTGCCCTTTTTAGCCTATTTCTGTCCTTTGAACCACTTTCCACCATTTTTCCACCCATTTTTGCCCTCTTATGCTTTATTTGACCCATTGTTTCCTCTTGTAACCCATTTTTTACATTTTCTTCACAAATTTTCCCTTACATTTTTGCACCTTTTAGCATTTCTTGGCCCATTTTAGCATCTTTTAACCATTTTTGTTGTTGCCATATTTCCCAATGCTCCCACCCATTTTTCACCTTTATTGAACCATTTTTGAATCATTTATCCTATTTCTGCCAATTTTAACTGGTTTTCACCATTTACACTCCTGTTTGTTGCCTCTTTGAAGCTTTAATCGATCCATTTTTGTCTATTTGATCCAATTTTTGCCAATTTTGAACCACTTCCCTCCATTTATCCATCCAGGACCAATCCTTTTCTTCAGTTGTAGGACTGCTTCTACACTAAATGTCCATCAGAATTATAGAGATGATCAGTATTGATCCATTTCATAACAGGAATTATTTCTGAAAATAAAAATCTTACTCTGTTGCTAACTTCTGTCTCTGTCTATCCATGAAGCCCTCAAAAACAGGGTTCAGGATTCTCCTGGAGAGGACGCATCAGGTAAGTTTGTTTTTCACTGTCTCTATTAATGAATTGAATTCTTTAATGTGGAAAAATAATACATTTATACTGATAATGTGGCTGCTATTATGTTCCTTATAAATAAGATAGATCATTATTAGTAACACTGATCCATTTAAAAAAAAATCATTCTTTTAATATTATTCTTATATAATAATGATTTTGTTTGTCTGTTGTTTCTAGCATATTTATATTCTAATGAAAGACATGAGGGTGAGTTGAAAAACTTTGAATTGTTCCTTTTCTCAAAGGGTTTTATAACAGCTCAGAGGAACATGTAATATTGAGAGTAAATAAGATGGAAAACCTTCCAGTGTTTACTTCATACAGAACAAATTCATCTGACTACACTCTTCCCTTTAACAGCACGTTTATTCTAAAGAACCCTCAGATTTACAAAACTGACTTTGTTTGACATCTTTGTGCATCTTTTATCCAATTTTTGCCACTTTTTAACCACTTTTCACCATTTTCCCTCCATTTTTTTCCTCTTTTTAGTCGCTTTGACCCATTGTTGCCTCTTTAAGCCCATTTTTGCAACTTTCTAACTATTTACCTTGATTTCATCATCCATTTCTTGGACCTATTTTGCTTTTCTTGACACATTTTTGCTTCATTTAACCAATTTTTGCCACTTTTTAACCATTTCCCCGTTATCTTTTGTCCCCTTTTACTTATTTCTGCCCTTTGAACCACTTTCCACCATTTTCCCACCCATTTTATACCCTCTTTTGCCTTATTTGACCCATTGTTTTCTCTTGTAACCGATTTTGACTTTTTTCCCCACCCTTTCTTAATGTTTTTGCACCTTTTTGCATGTCTTGACCCGTTTTTGCATCTTTTAACCAATGTTTTTACCATATTTCCCTAATCACACCCACTTTTCACCATTTTGGATTTATTTTTGAATCTTTTATCCTATTTTACCATTTTTAAACATTTAACATCACCATTTACACTCCTATTTCTTGCCTCTTGAAGCTTTAAATGATCCATTTTTGTCCATTTTTACTGATTTTTGTCACTTTTGAACCACTTTCCACTAGTCTCTCAGCCATTTTTTCCGTATTTAGTTTTTTTTTAAACCCAGTTTTGCTTATTTAACCACATTTTTGCCCTTTGAACCACTTCCCACCATTTTCCCACCCAATTTTGCCCTTTTTTTTTGCCTTATTTGACCCATCTCTTTTTTTGTTTTTTTGTTTTACCATTTTCCCATACACTTTCACCTTTATTGATCATTTGTGCATCTTTGATCCTATTTTTGGTGGACTGCTGAGGTCAGCCCTACATATGGCTCTGTCTGTATACTGACTGACTGACTGAGTGACACTAATTTAAGAGGCCTAGAATACAGAGTTGCATTTGCTTGGACTGAATGCTGTCTCTAATGGCTGCCTCCACTGCTCTAAATACTCAGATATACAGTGCTTAACAAATGTATCAGACCACCTGTCATATTTGTCTCAGAGACCATCCAGCATCATGAAGTGCTTTAATGCGGACTCTTTCATTTTCAGTGAGCTCTCCACGTTTTACCATTTTGAACAGGAATGAGGAATTTCAAACTGAATTCACCCAAATTTGAGCCGGCTCACTGTAATGTAACTATAATTTGACATATTAATCAAGAAATAATAATGTGCTTTACTATTTTTTTCTTTTATTTTGTAAATCAGTAAATTTGAAAATTCATGGATAATAATAATAATTATGTTTTAGCATCTAAAATATCAATTTGGTTCATGAGCTTCTACATATTGGTGTATTAACCATTGCAGAAACATAAAAAATGATTTTGCTAATTACCAGTGCTGTTAATTTAGGGCAGCTGTATCATAAACCTTACTTTGGGTGGTGGTCTAATATATATTTGTTAAGCACTGTAGCTTTAGCCTCTGTTCAACCAGAACTGGGCCACATTTATGTATGACAAAGAATAAAACAACCCTGTAAGCTTCTCATGTTGGGAACGATGTTTTTACTCCTCTGCTGAGCTGCTTTGGCATGACTATGTGATAGTTACGGGGAAAGGGTTAGTTGTTGTCTACAGCTAATGAGTTGTTGTGTCCCAGCGGCGCTTTTGTCTGAACCAGACGTCGTGTCTCATCCAAACAAGCGCAGAGAGCAACTCTGAAAGCTTCCTGTGACAGAAAAAACTTACAAAAACTTGTAACCCATTGTTGACATTTTTGCACCTTTTTGCATTTCTTGACCCGTTTTTGCATCATTTAACCAATTTTTGTCATATTTCCCCATTTTCCCCTTTCACTGATTCATTCTTAAAAAGTATCCCATTTTTTGCCATTTCTAACTGTTTTTCACCATTTACACTCCTTTATTGCTTCTTTTAAGATTTATTTGATCCATTTTTGTCTATTTTAACCAATTTTTGCCACTTTTGAACCACTTTCCACTAGTTTCTCATCCATTTTTTTGGCCCATTTTGCCTTTTTCAACCAACTGTTGCCTTTTGTTACCCATTTTAACCCACATCACAGCTTAGCTATAAAGTCTGACATTATATTCAAAATATTTTGGTCAATTCGCCCATGCACATTGTTAATATAAGTAAAAAAAGGGCTTTGAATTTTAATCAGATGTATTATACTACAGCAAAATAAAGCTCATGTTCATTTTTCTGAATTCCATGGGACCCCAGTTTGGCTGGACCCCTGAAAGCTCTCCCTTTATCCCCCTTATGGACGGCCTTGGGGTGAACTAGTAGCTGTTGTCTATAGCCTCATATTAGCACATTAATCTTAATTCTGAAGTTAAAATCTTTCTTTAGTTCTTCTGCTCCTCCTCTGTACAGACCAGGTGCAGCATTATGGGCGGACCTTACAGACCCGGGTCCACCCACTCGTTCATGTCTCCTACTCTAAGGTCATTTTCATACCTGATAGTCCGGGGGGACTGGGTTCAGTTTGGGGCTTTGATTACATTATTGTGGTTTGGTTTGCATTAACATTGCATTTGGTCAAACAAACCAAACCGCCTTTTACATTTGTGGCGCTGATTTTACCAAAGACAGAGCGGCGAAGAAGGAAAGGAGACGTCTTTTTTCCCACATAAATAATCAAATGAATTCCACGATGAAAGGGTGAGACAGAAAAAAAGAAAAAGACCATTTTCAGACTGAGAACTCATGACACAGCTGCTGCTACAGACCTTCAGATTTTATGACCATTTATTATCAGGTCTTTTTCTACACATGCAAAGATCTCCCCATGTTAAGGTGGGCACATGAAAACAAAATCCTAATAATCATGTGATCACTGCTTTAGACACGATAGATCCATGAGAGAGTTATGTTTTCAAGCATTTATTCAGCTGTTGCTTTCTTCCATCTCTTCTTTTTTCTTGGGTTAGGTGTGGATATAGTCCTGCATCCTCTTCTTCTTAAGCAGCAACGTGAGTTACTTCTTAACATTCAGCGTTAAAATGATCATTTTCTGTAATCAATGATATTCCTGCTGTTTCCTGTTCCTGTTCCCGCTCACTGCTGTGTCTGTCTCTCCAGGTCCAGGCAGAAAAGGCAGAAAACGAACATGAGGAGATTTTGGGCCCGGTCATCATCAGTGTGAGTTTACATGGCTTTGGTGATCCATAATGATTCTGGGGGTTGAAGGTAGTTTTACATTTTTGCCTGCACTACAAATAATGCACACTTGGACAGTTGCATGACTTGGGTACCACTGAAATGACTTACAGAGCCAGAGGAGCAACAAGGATTTGTGGGTGTAAATGACCCATTACTTATTATAAATGCTTCTTTTATTGTGAAGGTGATTTTCTCAGGTTCCTGATCATTTCCTTTTATTACAGGGTTCTTAAATTCAAGGCCCAGGGGCCAAATCCAGCCTGTAGTACAGTTATTCCTGTCCCACAAGATCATATCATATTTTATTATAACTGGCCCACTGGTTTGAGGTCTGCAGATTTCCTCCAAGATAAAAATGTAATTTAACCTTGATGATTTAAAAGAGGGTAGAAATAATCAGATAAACAGTCTGGGATGTGGAAAATAAGTTAGCTTGTGTTTTCATTTTATATCTTCAATTTTACATCTCACATTAACTTTTTAAACTTATGATTTTGCTTTTTTATTTCATATTTTGACCTTTTCAATTCATAATTTTGACTTTTTATTTAACATTTTACTCTTTATATTCACAGTCTGGAAGTTTATCTCATATTTTGACCTTGTCAACTCATTACTTTGACTCTTTATATCATGTTTTGACCTTAAAGAGTCACAATGTTAAATTTTAACTGATATTTTGATTAGTTGAACTCGACTATTTTTCTCATTTTGACCTTGGAAACTCATGATTCAGACTTTTATTTCATATTTCACCTTCTAGATTTACAGTTCTTTTAACTTGTCTTGTATTTTGACCTTAAGATTCACAATTTAAAATTTAAACTCATATTCTGACCTTTTAAACTCATTATTTTAATTTTTATCTAATATTTTGTCCACATCCATATTTTATCTGATATTTATGACTATTAAGATTCACAGTTTTTAGTTTTAAACTCATATTTTGACCTTTAAAAGTCAAGGTTTCTAATTTTATCTCATATATTTGCCTCATAAAAACATCATTTTGTCTTATAATTTCGCATTCTGACCTTTTGAACCAATAAGTTTGACTTTTAAGCCTTTAAGCTTTTCATTTTGACTTTTTAAAGTTTAAAATCATGTATCATCAGTGCTTGTTTTCTCCCCATAATTATTACTGGTGAAAATGAGGTAAACAGTTTGGTTATATGTGGACCCTGTTAGACCCTCAGGTTAGACCTTAATTCAGAATCCGGCCCCTTCTGTGATTGAGTTTGACACCCCTGCAGTAAATGATAGTAGACCATCTCACCTGCTTAAAGCGTGTTTTTAAACCTGGTGTGATTTCAGAGATACTCTTTTTGTGTTAATGACTCTGTTCTAAAGACTTCAGAATGAAGGAACAAACTACAGTTAAACTCACGTGCCTTAGATTTGTGCTGAAACACATTCTGGATGTAGAAATGCACAGAGCTAGAAGTCAATCTTCAGCTCTGTTTCTGATGTTGGTGTTTACTGACTCCAGTGTTGTTTCTCCTACAGGATCATGGGAATGTTCGGTTTCATGAGCGTGAACCAGGGCTCCTCTTCATCTGCTGTAGACCTGTTTCAAGACTAATCCTGATTAATCAGTTAGAAAGCTCAGACACAGGCCCATGTGTCTGAGTGCCATTAGACTCTTCTGTTGATTGAACTGTTCTTCCTTCTCACTCATTAAAAGCATTAAAAAGGCTGGAGATCTGAGTCTCAGTTTTTGTTTTTACATACGCTGGGTGTAGAATGAAGCTAGCTCAACATACCCAGGCTTTATTTTAATGTTTTTTTGTATAAAGCTCGACCAATCCTGCAGCTCCAGCCAAAGGTTAGATTGTGACATTGGTGTGGACACAAAATCGATCGCCCTCTGGAGGCAGCGGCTTTTCTGAGTTCACTTCTCTTCACGGTTTTATTTCATCTGGTTTATTAGGACCAGAGCAGCAGCCTTGGAGCAAGGACCCTAGTGAAGGAACTCTTCTATTATTTTTATCACGATTCCAGCAAATAAATTGTTAATTTGGAGGCCTTGACGTGCCCCAAAATCAGCTAAAACTCACAGATAATGGAACCCTTGTGGAAATGTATGTTTTGTAGTGTGTTCATGCATGTCTGTCACAAAGTGACCCCACAGGGGCCCCAACTGGCCTTTTCTCATGGCCCCTCAACAGACTTTAAGCAGGAAAATTGGTACAAAACAAAAAAGAAGATACTGTCTTTAACCTCCTGAGACCTGAGCTTTTCTTTGGAAAGCATTCTGAGTTTCTCCTGATTATTTGGGGTCAGTAGGGTCTGATATGTTAAAACATCAGGATGGTTTTTGAACAGGAATTTCTTGGAAAGATTCCCTCTCAAAAACAAAACAAAACAAAACAAAAAAAATCTATAAAGATACCCCCAAATTCCTTTAAATAATCATCAGATCTTTCCATGGAGCTTCATCATAAAGCCTAAACATTCAATACAAAAATTCTCCCAGAATTCAAATTCATGACCATTTTCAAGTGAATTCCCCAGATATCAAAGAACATTTACCCTAAAATTTCATCACAGATTCTGAAGAAAATTACCAATGCTTTCCAGTGTTAATTTCCTCAACTAAAAATGTGACTAAAAATATTCGTCAACAGCCTTTTTTTCCATGACAAAACTAGACTAAGACTAACAAAAATAGATCTGTGATGACTAAAACTGACAAGAACTAGATTAAAATTTAATTTAGTTTTTGTCGGACAGACAAAATCCGTGATATTTCTCCACTGTGGGTAAATCTGTCAAAAACAATGCATCTGTATCTATTCTGCCTCTCAGCTGTAGAAAGCAGGGACCCCAGGTTTAGCAGAGTGCAGAGAACACACTACCATGATTTGGTACCAGATTTAGGCAAGAGAATAAATGCTTGGACTAAAGTAAAGACTAAATGTGACTAAAACTAAAATGCATTTTTATTTAAAGAAAATTCCATGAAAATGACGGAAACATCCAAACATCTGACTAAATTTCCTAAAATTCAATAAAAATAAAAATAAAATTCAATCCCCCAAAATTTACGAATAAATTCTACAATTTCCTTGAAAATGCCAAATAATTAAGCAGATGTGCCCAAATTCTTCCAATAAAACTCACCAAAACTTGCTAAGATATCCCCTAAATTCTCATTGAAATAATTTCTAATTTCTTAGCAAATTTCCCAAAAGATCCATAAAGAAATGAATCCCAACATTTGATTAGTTACACTTAAATAGATATTCTGGACAATCTGAAAAATTCTAATAACAGAAATGATGACGTTGTTGTAGGAAAGCCAATGTGTAATGTCCTCATATGTGCATGCTGGGTCTTAGGAGGTTAAACACGACTAGGTTCAAACCTAGTATATGGCTGACTGCAGCTATCTGGGATGCCTGTTGAAAAGCCAGACTGAAGTGTGTGTTCTGGCAGAGTGATTGGTTTTTGGGGTGTGTGATTGTGTCTGTGGGTTGAGAGATAAAAGATCCCAAAAGGTTAAAACATAAAGTCCTGTGGGCAGGAAACGGTTAACCTGACACACCAGATGGCCTGTTTCATATCTCTAGTGCAGCGGTCCTCAACCTTATTCTACCCAAGAGCCACGTTGTCTTAAAAATACTTCTGCGAGAGCCACAATCCAACACCGGGGTGTGATGATCAATCTATCCATAGTTGAAATGAAACAGTGAATTGATGGATTATTGTGTTGTCAAATGGGGTGCAACAGAATACATAAAAATGTCTGTATAGTGTCAGGAGAAAGGATATTTCACCGATAATAAGCATATGTTTTTATTTATGTACAATTTCACTTCTCTATGACATGACATAGAATTAAAGGTGAATTAATTCAGTGGATGATAGTTTGGCATTAAAGTACATAAAAGACCCAGACCTGGAGGACTGAACTGAATTCCCACCATGATTCCAGTTAACACTTTCTAATCCAGTCTCTCAACATCACTTAGAGCAGACAATGCCCTGGGTCCCCACAGAGGTAAATGGTGCCCCTCCACAAACCCCTCCTCCATGATAAGGTGGTGATTCTTTTATTTCTACACATTTACATGGAGTGCTAATGTTTGGACGTCTGTCATTCTGTCATGGAGGTGACTGGTGCGCCCTCTGAAGCTCTGTGGATGTTAACACAAACATAGCTGTGGAAACAGACTGCTGGGTGGGTCGTCATATAAAATGTGTAATACCTTCTTCTATCAGCAGGTGGTGTGCATGTACTGTCAAGTCTACTTTTTCAACATTAAAGGTGTTATATCAGTGTCTCAGAACATTTAAGTCTGAAAGGATCAGCTTCTATCAGTGTTTGCTATCTTTATTTAGCACCGAGAGAGAAGAGTTGACTTTATTGAAGTTAAAAAGCCTCAAAGACAACAGTACTGCTGTTTAAATTAAATATTTGTTTGAAGCGTTATAGGGATAGAGGAGAAACAGAGCTGTTAATTTTAACAAAAATCTTTCAGGTTCTGTTGAAAACATGAAATTTGTAGACTCAAACATGTAAATTAGTGCTTTGACTGCTGACAGGCCACACCGTCGTGTTATGCCAGAACTCTCTTGGCACAGACAGATGGAAAGCGAGCTTTACATTCAGCATCATCCCAGCATTTGTTGACTGTGAGAGCAGAAACAAGAGTCAGTCTGCATGAAGTCAAACATTTTGTCCTTTAAACTGATCATGGTGTGAGGGGAAAATAATCTCTTTACCTCCGAAATTCATGTGCAAACAATGTGGTCCAACCCCGCTGTGGTCAGGCTGATAAGAACACCAGTATGTGAAGGTGAAAGGAGTGCCATCAGCCCAGAACCAGTAACGCTCCTGGAAAAGACAAGAGCAAGAACCTTTAATTATTTGAGGGTTTTTTTTAACTCCTCAACATGATCTCCGTTTACCACAGTTTGGTCTTTACTGTGAGAAACTCTGGAGTTATGTGGTCAGCATTCGTCCCATGTCTAAACTACAGGGATTTACTTTGAGGTCACTCAGGCAGAAGAGCCACTGGTGACACCAGTGAGGCTACTATGTTAGTTCAGTGGCTCATTATGTTCAGGGTGTATCTGAGAGCAATAAAAGTATGAACGTTATTCCTAAAAAAATTTTTAAAAGTTAGGGTGCTGTGTAAAATGTAGATTAGAACAGAGGTCAGTGATTGAACAAATCTTACAAGCCCATATTTTGGTCAACACAGTTGGCCGTGCCATCCACAAATGACAGTTAAAGCTGGATCATAAAGAGAAGAAGCCATATGTGAACAAGATCCAGAAACAGTGCCGTCTCCTCTGGACCAAAGCTCATTTAACATGGACTGAGGAAAACTGTTCTGTGGTCAAACGAATCAACACTTGGAAAAAAAAATTCTTTGTGGACTAAAGAGGAGAGGGAGCATCCAGCTTGTTCTCCTGGCTCAGGTCTAAAGCCTGCATCTCTGATGGTATGGGGTTGCATTAGTGCCTATGGTGTGGGCAGCTCTAACATCTGGAAAGGAACTATCAATGCTGAGAAGTAGAGAGAGCTTTTAGAGCAACATATGCTCCCATCCAGACAATGTCTCTGTCAGGGAAGGCCTTGACTGTTTCAGCAAGACCATGCTAAACCACATACCACATCCATCACAGGTACATCCATCACATCCATCACAGGTATATCTGTGTGCAGACGACACACAGATATACCTGCCCCTGAGACCTGAGGACCCTAGAAGCCTAGCTGCTGTAAAAGACTGTCTAAATGATATCACCTGCTGGATGGCTCAGAATTTTCTACAACTCAATAACTCAAAACCAGAAATAATACTTTTAACATTCAAAACTCCTCCAACCTCATGCTTTCCAGTCTTGGTACTCTTTCAGAAAACATCAGACCCTCTGCCAGAAATCTTGCAGTTATGTTTGATTCAGACCTCACCTTCACATCCCATATCAATAAAGTTGTCCAGTCATGCTTTTTCCATATCAAACCATCCAGACTCCAGACTCGATTACTACAATTCTCTTCTCTCTGGCATCACTCAAAAATCCCTCTCTTGCCTACAGTTAGTCCAGAATGCAGCAGCTAGGCTTCTAACTGGTTTTAACAGACGACATCACATCACCCCTATTTGAGCATCCCTACACTGGCTCCCTGTAAGTTTTAGAATTGAATTAAAAATTTTACTTATCACTTTAAACGCACTGAAGGGCCTGGCTCCAAGCTATTTAACAGAACTTTTAACCCCCTATGAGCCAGGCCGCAGCCTTAGATCCTCGGGCGGGAGCCTCCTGGTCGTTCCAAGGTCGAGGCTTAAGAATAAAGGTGACAGGGCCTTCTCTGTCAGGGCGCCTCGACTTTGGAACGTCCTGCCTGAGGAGATAAGGCATGCAGAATCAGTGACATCTTTTAAATCACTTCTTTAATCTCATTTTTATAGACTTGCTGTTATGTGATGTCGTCTGATGTCTTTTAATGTCTTTTACTACATCTACCCTCTTCCTGAAATTTTACCTTAAAGGGATATTTCAGGATTTTTGAAGTTGGGTCGTATGAGCTGCTTGGCTATAGTAGTGGCATTAGCCTCCAGTGATTTCTGTGTAATTTGATCCTGTTGTTATTAAGAGCTCAGAGAGAGCGGGTGCATATCGGCTGTAGATGGGAACGTTTTGTCCACGTAAATTAACGAGTTTTACGAAAAAAAATAGGCCAAGAAAATATATTGACTGGATGTTGGAGTTACATTGCTGGCTTTATCTTTCATGGGTTCCCCTGTTGATGCGGTTTTGTCTTGTTATGTTCCTTACTTGTGTTTTGATGATGCTTTGTTTTATTTGTGTTTCTGCTTATTGTCAAAGCACTTTGCAAATCTCTGTTTTTAAAGGTGCTATACAAATAAAGTTATTATTATTATTATTATTATTATTATTATTATTATTACTACAACAGCATGGCCTCACAGGAGAAGAGTCTGGGTCCTGTCTACAGTCCTGACCTTTCACCAATAGAAAACATTTGGAGAATCAAAAAAGGGAAAATCCAGCAAAGAAGACCCAGGACTGTGGAGCAGCTAGAATCCTACATCAGACAAGAATGGGACAACATTCCTCTCCCAAAACTCCACCAACTGGTCTCCTCTTTTCCCAGACATTTATGGACTGTTGTTATAAGAAGAGGGGATGCTACATGATAGTAAACATGGCCCTGTCCCTACTTTTTTTATATGTGTTGCTGCCATCAAATTCAAGATGATCTAACATTTTTTTATGAAATGATAAAATGTCTCAGTTTAACATCTGATTGGTTGTTTATGTTCCATTGTGAATGATAAATGGGTTTTTTGAGATTTGACAGTCATTGACTTCTGTTTTTATATTTCACAAAGCGCCCCAACTTTTTTTGGAGTTGGGATCAGAGATGACCTCTGGGAATTTTGATCTCTCTTGCTACTGATGAATCAGGAATCTGGGATTCACACGCACAGGTAGAGCGTGGTTTGAAGTTTACCTGCTGAGCATCAGACGCTCCAATCCACGTGCTTCCGTACTGATCAACAGCGGTTAAACCCCGTATGGCGGTGTACTCCTCAAAGCTGCGTACGGAGGCGAGGTTGGCCTTCATGTTCTGACAGTTTCTCTACAGATGAGATAATCGAGTGTTAGAAACATTGGTGTAAAAGTGACACCAAGGCAGAAAGAGAGGTGAGTATCCATGCAGCGTGATCACCTGAGCCTCAGACCACGTCATGGTCTTTGAGACATAGATGTAACATCGGTCCTGGAACTCAGTCCATCCACAGGGGCAGTTTGAGGATTTACTAAAAACATGAAGGTCCGCTGAAAACAAACAAAGAGGAAAGCGTAGGTTTGAGTGAGGTTGTCCCTGTGTTCTTCGAAATAATAAACCTGATGTTTCCCTGCTCTGGGGTTGTTATTCATCTTTTCATTCTTTATCTAAACTAAGTCAACTGTTATCTGTTGGCACGCTCCAAATTTGTCCTCAAACATTCCTATGACAATCAGCTGCAAAAGACAAACAAAGGTTTTATTTACACTCCCTTCTTTCACTGTTGCATGTGTCAGCATTGACATGAAGCCTGACTGAAAGGTGACACACCTCCCTCGTTGAAATCATTGCAAAGTTTGTTTTTCATGAGCAAACTCAGTAAAGGGCCCGGCTCGTACCACTCCTTTTCTTTTGGATCCTCTGTCTGAATCAGCTGATCGCTGAGCTTTTTCACTTGCATAATGATGATCTTAGTAGAGCCATCATTAACATCAGTGAACCAACAAAGACAGGTATGAGGACTAGCCAACATAGAGGCAAAGTCAGGCAAGTTCCCTCTCCCAACTAGGGGGAAATAAGCAGCCTACTAATGAATGAGTGCATCAGAGAGGATTTAGAGGTGGGTATGATCTGTGGAGAGAAAAAGGGGAAGCTGTGCTGCACCACTGTGGTTAACTCTAGGGGTTTAACGACCCATCAATGAATAGTGATACATCAATTGGTTGGTTAACTATCCAATCAGACTGATAGAAAGTCAAAACATTGATGAACAATGCAATGTTTTTATTTTGAAATTCCTCCTCGCATGCTGACAGTTTCCACCATAGATATTATATACATAGACGCCGCATTGGCCAGTGGGCCGTACATCACTGCCGCCATTTTGCCAGAGGCATTCCTGGGCAAGATGCCTCACTCCTGTGCTTGTGATTGCGTGGAATAACATTTCAAACAATAACAAAACCCTTCATCATCTCATATACTTGCATTTTGTTTATGGAAGGGTCTTGCTTCTGACAATATGGCAGACACGTTGACGTATAGTGGCAGCAGGCAAACACAGTCAAATAGGCGTCTACGTATATTATGTCTATGGTTTCCGCCCACTGTTAGCATTCTCAACAAGCTAACCCTAGCTGCAGTTGCTTAAAAGTTACAGCTAAGGGAACAAAGACAAACACTCCTCTCTCTGCTGAATAATAATGAAAATATAAGCTGTCTAAAATTGAACTCTTTGTCCTAAAAAGCTCACAGGCAATCTCTAAACATACTTTTCTCCAGGACAGCCTGGGTTTTAAGAATATGTGTGCTGCAGTAATGTCCATTGAACATTAAGAAAGTTATAGGACTATAAAGAAAAAATTAAAAAGAAATTAAAGACCCTGTAAAGTTAAATCTAAAGTTTGTGTCTTAACACTCTAGAGATGTTGTAATATGGTTGCTGTAAACGTGTGTAAACACTGAGATCTATATGTGACTGAATTCTGGATTCAGACTGTTAGTAAGTTTTTCGTCTCTTTTCTAGCTTGGTTTAATGTGGGCGGGGCCAATATGTGGGCTTATGATGTCATGAGTTGGGGATTGACCCCACCCTTCTAACACTACAATCTAAAATCACAGAGCGGTTCATCTCAGTCCAGTCTGTCGTTAGCTGATGTCACTGCCTGTATTTAAAGTTAACAGTCGGTTAAATGCTGTTTTTTTGTTCATTGTGAGGTAAATTTACCAAATCTATCCGCCACAGTGGCCTGTGGATCATTTAAAGCATCAGAGCAGAGTCTCTTCTTCCAAGGTCAACAAAAGGTCAAGAGGCTGGCCAATGTTGTGAGTGCTTTACCATAGAATGTACAAAGAATTGGACAAACCCCGTGTGACGTCAGTCGTCTGCTTACAATAGGTGGACTCAAACGGCTCTTGAAGCCAATCCACGGCGGCTTCCATATTGAAATCACGGTCTCAATCAAACTTTGGATCAACGTAACGGCCCGCTCACTAAGCACGACTTCCTGTCAGCTAGCTAGCTAGCATTCTGGTTGACAGACAGCCTCTGCCTGTCGAGCTATCTGTCAATCAAATGAGATGCCAATCAGTGTTCATCCTAAATATAATCCAAACGATCGTGATACAAAAAAACTCACCCCCCGTACAGTGGGAGCACAATAAGACACTAGCTAATGAGACATGTTTGGTGTTTTGAACCAGATTGTAAACCAGTTTATTTTGTGTCTCAAAACCGGCTGTTTAACATGAGTCCAGACTGGACTTCTGGTGTTCCTGCAGCCAGCCTCAAGTGGACACTCACGGTATAGCAATTTTTTGCACTTCCACATTGGCTTCATTTTTCAGGACCAGAGGTTGCTGCTTGCGCTTCACTTAATTCTGATTGTAGCATTTTTTAAACGCTGAGTGGGCGTGGCTCCAGCTCATTCAACAGACACGCCCACACCATCCTGTAGCAGATTTTACTGCCTCATTTTTCATGATTTTGAAGCTTAATTTTATAAACTCAGACATTTTTTATTTGACTGAAATTTGACCTGGAGGTTCAGGTTCAGGTTTGCGTGACCTTGTTCTCCCATTTCTTTTGGACCAAAAAGTGAAAAAATAATCATTCTGGGACAAAAAGTCTTCAAAATATTTACATTTTTCCACACATCTAAGGCTCTCTGTTTCTTTTTCTCTCCATTATGAGTCATTCAGGCTCTCTTCTCCAGTTTCTAAGTGTTGACATGATGACAGAACAGCTTGTCGTTGGTTGTCACAGCCCATGTGACATCTGTTTTGGGGACACAACACAGTGGCTAATGCCAAGCTAGGAGGAAAACGATCAAAAATGGATTAAAGAGTGGCTATAAAAACATAACTGGTGTGGATTTAATCTTTAAAGACCCTGGGAGGTCACCCAAGTTCCAGGCTCTCTAGAAAAGCTACTGTAGGAGCTATGAAGGCGTGGATAGCGTCTTTAGAATGGCACAATAGACAGCTTTCATAGAGAAAAACAAGAGGCTAGGATTTATGGTTCAAAAGATATTTAACTTAGGATTGTTTGGGTGTGCTCCTTTTTTTGCCCTGTTCTCTTATGAAAACTCACCATTTTTTCTTCTATGCTAACTGAAACGTGGAGATGAATCTTCATAAAATGAAAAAAAAGGAGACTGGCACAGGCTGGAGGTTCATTTGTAGGCATTACTGCGCCCAGAGCATTATACAGGTGCATGACAAACATCCACATGTTCATCAGCTCCTTATAAACCCTTTGACTGCACTAACCATTCTTAACCATAAAGGTCAAACTGTGAATATCTCGTAGCAGATAAAGCAAAGTCTACAGGATGTTCTACAGGATGTTTTTCCAGTGAAAGGTCACCTCCTTCATCAATAACATACTTACATCTGTCACCTCAGTTCTAATTCTGGCAGTAAGCCATCGTCTTCTTTCTTACAGGTCTACATTTGCACACAGCATGCTGCTCTGCTCTCTGCATGCTTGCACACAGGATTAAAGGGATTAAGAATCCTCCGAACACTCACTAACATTAAGACAAATACAATTTCTGGATCAACTGGTCACCAGTAGTGCATCTTTCTCTCCAGGCCCATTTAAGTGGTTAAGAAGTATAAGAAGATGAAAAAAATTGAATCAAGGATGCATCAAATATTCAGAGAATAGACTCACCAGCAGCTCCGACGGTCACAGCCATCATTGCACAAAGCAGTGCAGACACAGTCCACATCTTCATGGTGAAAAAAACGCAGATTTTAAAGATCGCTGTCACCTATAAGTGAAAATAAGATGAAGAAAACTGAAAAACAATTTTTAATTGGCAGAAAAATGCTAGATTCAAGACTAGACCAGCCCTCAGTTATGATACTACAGGCTGAAATCTTTCCTGTCTGACAGAGTTCATATTTAGGGCCAGTTCAGGCCTAGACCAGCCCTCAGTTATGATACTACAGGCTGAAATCTTTCCTGTCTGACAGAGTTCATATTTAGGGCCAGTTCAGGCCTAGACCAGCCCTCAGTTATGATACTACAGGCTGAAATCTTTCCTGTCTGACCGAGTTCATATTTGGGGCCAGTTCAGGCCTAGACCAGCCCTCAGTTATGATACTACAGGCTTAAATCTTTCCTGTCTGACAGAGTTCATATTTAGGGCCAGTTCAGGCCTAGACCAGCCCTCAGTTATGATACTACAGGCTGAAATCTGTCCTGTCTGACAGAGTTCATATTTAGGGCCAGTTCAGGCCTGGACCAACTCTTATTTATGCTGCTATATGCTTGCACCTTTCCTCTTTGATAAAGCTTACAGTTAGGACTCGTTCTGGCCTGGAACCTGCCTCAGTTATTCTGCTGTAGGCTTAAAAGCTTTCAGTTTTGATGAGACAAATATGGTTATTAGGGCTGGTTTAGGCCTGGACCAGCTGTAGTTATGCTGCTTGTCATTTTGTTTTACAAAGTTAAGACAGCGCTTCATTAATATCTATATCCAAACATTTTATCCCACTGCTGTCAATGACTTGTCAATGAAATGATCACACTTCTATTCCTACACAACTAATTTAAAGTGAAAGATATTTAACTGTTAAAGTGTAAAGCTGACAGTCATAGTCTGAATTTAATCTTTAAGAAAAAAGCGTCCAATTCTTCACTTTATTTGATCCTCTCTCTGTTAGGATGAGCGACCGTTTTACTTCCTCAACTTTAAAGGTTTTTTTTTTGTCTTATAGTCATTTTTGACACTAATATTAAACATCATTTTAATTTTATTCTGCATTTTTAGTATTTATTTTGTCATTTTAGTGAATAAATAAATAAATAAATCATTCTTCAGTGCCTCCCCTTATATCTCCACATGTGCCCCTTTTAAACAGAGTTACTTTATATTCTATGCTTGTCTTTGACTCCATGCTCCTGTGATAATCTAACTCCCCTGGACAGGTGATAATCAGAGATTTAACAAACCTGCAGTGAGCTCTCTCCTCAGTCCTCCTGGGTGTCAGTGTGAAGCTCCAAAGTGCTGAAAAAGAAAATTCCAGCTCTTTTATAAAGTTTATCATCCTGTCGTCATGACCAAGAACTCAGGCCGAGCCCGCCGACAACACAAAGGCTGAGGGAAAGTTTTTATCTAAAAAGGGAGTTTCCTACTTCAGGCGTCTTTTATTCTGACTTCATACATCATGATAAGCACAGATTTCAGACATTCAGCTTTATGTAACATAATTCCTTTTGTCTGAATTCTCCTTCATAGGTCTTAGATCAATACTTCAGGACAAAACACTTGAGGGTTCTGGACCCAGACTTACATCACAGTATTTACTTATCAGACAGGTTTCATTTGAAGTTTCATAATTTCACATTAAAACCTGTTAAAAGGCATCAAGTATATTTAGTTAGTGCATCATAATCAGACAGAAAACCTCCATGTAATCCAGGGATGGGCAATGTTGGCCACATTAATTTTTTTTCCATTCCAAAGGGCCAAACTGTTAAAGATTGTTGGGTATCCTAAGTATAACCCTGTGATTACTAATAATTCAATGAAAAGAAGAATATGTTGTTTTCATGATAATTTATTTTACCAACAGTCATGTTTTTAGACTCAAGTATATATATATAAATACTTGATTTACAGAGAAGAATCTAATCACTTCCAAGCTGCTTTTTTATGCAGTGAACATTAAACTGATCTGGTATTTACTCACATATTTTTTTACAAGTGAATTAAGTGTGCATTTCATTTTTTCAAGGAAATAATTGTCACTGATTGACTTCTAAAAAGAAGAAAGGGAACTTTGTCAAAAGAATAAATAAGAAAATAACTCAAAAATAAAATGATAAAAAATTAAAATGAAAGTAAATAAAATACAAAAGTAAAAATGAAATAAAAGTTTAAAATAAAAGAAATAAAGAATCAATAAATCCCAAATATCTGATGAAATCAAAAAATAAAATAAATCAAATTGAAAAAATAAATAAATAAATGGAAATTTAATTAAGATAAATAACAAAGATGAATAAATAAAGTAAAATAAAATAAAAAAGAAATGTGATTTTAAGCAGTTTAAATTTAAAGATTTAATTTCTATTTTTAATTAAATCAAAAAACTAAAAAAAATATATATTTAGTAAATATGAAAAAATAAATGAAACAATACATATAGAAAAAAACAAGAAAATTAAATCAAATAAAAAAATTTAATTGATAAAAATTCACATGTGCATAAATATTTTTTGAAACATCAGAAGAACTTGAAAAAGTTTTGAAATGTTTTTATCAAATCAAACAACTTAAAAAAATTACTTTATAGAAGTAGCAAAAGAACATATGAGAAATGTTCCTGTTTTCATTCTTTTATGTCAGATGTTGACTGTTTTCTTAAGGTTTATAATTTATTGGTATTTGAAATTGACTTCTGTGGCGTATTGACTGAGTTGGGGGGCCCCATGCTGCACCATATATATTAATATTAGTACATGGGCTCTCTGACTTCAAAGATTGGCATTGACTCGACACTGTCCTGATTCATTTGAACTCACCGCTCACGGCTGTGTGACAACAGCAGAAAACACACAGTCAGAGCCAGCTTTAATGTCTCTCCAGATAGAGAGTTTACTCAGTGGTAAAATAATAATGACTTATGATTGCAGGAGTGTTACAGCAAACATTCACCCAGCTGTGTCCTCTGACCCAGTGTTGGTTTTCAAACAATCATTCAAAAGCTGCTTATAAAGACTGCACATGTACTCCGCTGATCAGTGTGGTACTTTTGTATTCTTCTGGTTGTTACATTAAGGCATGGCAACTTTATTTAAACAGCACAGAGACAACTCTATGATCACATAAACGAAATACCAGAGGGAGGACAGAAACAATATGGACAAGCAGGTTTATTACAACATAGGGAAAGGTTGAGTGCATGAAAAAGATGGTGAAAAATAACGATTTGAGAAAAACTAAGGCCTAACCCATTTTAACCCGATTCACTATCTGACATGCCCATTTTTGCCAGTTTCACCAATTTCTGCAAATATCTGCCTATTTTTTCTTTGTCATTTAGCACTGTTTTGCCAATTTATATCAATTTTTCTTCCCATTTCACCAGATTTCCACTCATTTTCATCAATTTAAAGCCTTTTCAGCCACTTTTAATTCCCCTTTTACCATCATTTATGCCCATTTTTGCCACTGTAACCCATTTTTTCCTTTTTTGGTTATTTTTTGCCATTCTTATATAATTTTTGCCACATTTATTTAGGGGGTCACGGGCTGAACCCCTGACATAAACAACATATCAGATGTTAAACTGAGACATTTTACCATTTCATGAATATTAGCTTATTTTTAATTTGATGGCAACAACACATCTCAAAAAAAGTAGGGACATGGCCATGTTTACCATTGAAGAGACTAGTTGAAAGGAATGTTGTCCCATTCTTGTCTAATGTAAGAGTCTAGCTGCTCAACAGTCTTGGGTCTTCATCGTTGGACTCTCGTTTTATGAGGTTTAGCATCATCTTGCTGAAAGACGTCTGGATGGGAGCATATGTTGCTCTAAAACCTCTCTCTGCTTTTGAGCATTGATAGTTCCTTTCCAGATGTTAGAGCTGCCCACGCCATAGGCACTAATGCAACCCCATACCATCAGAGATGCAGGCTTTAGACTTGAGCCAGGAGAACAAGCTGGATGCTCCCTCTCCTCTTTAGTCCACAGGACACGGCGTCTGTGGTTTCATCTGACCACAGAACAGTTTTCCATTTTGCTTCAGTCTATTTTAAATGAGCTTACAGAAAAAAATTCTGCATTATTGTTTTAAAGTGCACCTGTCTGACAGTAACTTCCACCTCTTTCAGGCTCCACTTTACTCAGCAAACAGCATTATCTCTTCTAATCTGCTCTGAAGGATGTCAAAGGTGGCGTGTTTTACAGTTCCACTTGTACAAAGAAATGTTTTGCTATGTGTTTGTCAAGTTCTACTTCTGTTGAACTTTAAATGTTGTTTATATTTGCAGTGGGTGGGCTAGCGCTGTACCTGGCTACTGAGCAGTATTTAAAGGCCCGTCTTCGTTAGTTCATCAGCTCCACACTGAACGGTTGAGGGGATCATTCTGCTGCAGGTTTGACTTCTTCTTCATCATTTCTTATTCATAGTATCAGTTTGAGTTGTCTTCTTCTGCTGCTAATGTTTGTTTTTCAAAGGTTACCACTATTTGGAGCAACTCCACCATGAAGCTGCTGGCCATTTCCCTGATTATCTGTGTCGTAATCGCTCTGACATCAGCTGAAGGTAACTTTTTACTGGTTGGGGTCAATGTCTTGCAGATCTGCAGATTTAGAATTCTTTGGTGACTTAGGCTCTGCAACAGTCAGCACCGTGTCTGACTGTTGTAACCCAGAGATGCTCCAGCTCCAAAATATGTCATATAAAACAAATGAAGGCTTAAATATTCACCCCCTTTAAAGTGACTGACCTAATTCAACAGAGGTCCAGACAGTTGGTGCTAGTAGTCTCACAGTTAGTAAAATGGGGATCAGCTGAGTGCAGTGAATGTGTCTCAGTGATTGTTGTATAAAGACAGCTGTGTCTTGAAGGTCTAGTCACTGGTTAATCAGTATCCCTGGCTACCATTACACCATGAAGACAAAAGAACACTCAAAGAAAAGGTTATTGAAAAGTCTAAGTCAGGGGATGGAGACAAAAACATTTCCAAGTCTCTGAACATCCCCCAGAGTTCAGTTAAATCCATCATGAAGAAATGAAGGAATATGTCGTGTGTAAATCTGCCTAGATCAGACCGTCCTCAAACTGAGTGAGCGTGCAAGAAGGAGACTAGTGAGAGAGGCCACCAAGACACCCATGACTACTCTGACGGAGTTCCAGGCTTCAGCAGCTGAGAAGGGAGAGACTCTGCAGACAACAACTGTTGGACAGGTTCTTCACCAGTCAAAGCATTATGGGAGAGTGGCACTGTTGAAGAAAACTCAGATTTAATCTGGACTAGAGTTCACCAGCAAGCACGCTGGAGACTCCATGGTCAAGAGGAAGAGAGCTCTTTAGTCTGATGAGACCAAAATGGAGCTTTTTGGTCATCAGATGAGATGCCAAACACTGACATCACCACAAATGTACCATCCCCACTGTGGAGCGCGGTGGTGGCAGCATCATGCTGTGAGGTTGCTTCTCAGCAGCCGGACCTGGAAGGCTTGTAAAGGTAGAGGGTAAAATACGAAATATCAGAAAAATCTTGGAGGACAATCTTATTTAGTCTGACAGAGAACTACGGCCTGGGAGAAGATTTACTGTTCAGTGAGACAATGAGCCGAAGCATACAGAGAAAGCTGCACAGGAATGGTTTAAAGAGAAGAAGGGGAATGTTCTGGAGTGGCCGAGTCAAAGACCAGACCTCAATCCAATGGAGAATTTGCGTCTGGACTTGAAAAGGGCTGTTCACACCTGATCCGTGTTCAACCTTTGAATCTTGACTCTCCCTCAGGATTAATAAAGTAACTGTCTGTCGGTTGAGTTAAAATCCAGAGTCCAGATGTTTGCACCTAACTGAGACCTATCCACACTCTCAGAGCTGTGACTGCAGCCAAAGGTGGCTCTACTAAATACTGACTAGAAGGGGGGATTATTTATGCAGCCACTTATTTTACATCACAGGTTTCCTCAGCTGACATTACTTTGTAGAAATCTGTTTTCACGTTGACATTTCAGAGGTTTTACAGACACTGTACGTCAGTGATACTCAACGCGTGGCTCTAGAGCCACATGTGGCTTTAGAGCCACATGTGGCTCTTTTGTGATGAACTGTGGCTCTTTTATGGCTTTATTTGAAATATTTTTCCCCCAGAAAACCTTAAAAGGTCACCTTTAACCTCAGAAATTATCCATTGATCAGTTTGTTCCCCACTTTTGTACAGTTGGCTTAAATTGTCAACCTTTATTTTTTTCTTTGTATGTTTCCTTGCCCTTATTTGCAGTTTTTCCTCCTTTTTTGCCACTTTTAATCTATTAGTAAGGATTTTTAAGCCCAAGTTTGTCACTTCTTTTGCTCAGTTTTGCCAGTTTTTTCTTTTTTTGTTCTGCTCTTCAATATTTTTTTCCACTTTTTTGGCATGTTTTTCCAAAAAACATGGCAAAACAAAGCCGTTTAGGCTTTCCAATGAATGCCACTTTTTCCAATCTTTGCCAATTTTTGTCTCTTTTCACTCATTTTTTGCCACATTTTTATTTTACCACCTGTAACTCATTCTTTAATCAATTTGGCCACTTTTTCTCTTTTTTTCTGCTATTTTGCCATTTTTGCCCGTTTTAGTCTGTTTTCACTAATATTTGGCTAAATTTCTACCAGTTTTTGACCACCTGTAACTCATTTTTGTCATCAGTTTTTGCCATTTTCCACAAGTTTTTGTTTTTAATTCAAAATGTTCTCCCTTTTTGCCATTTTTTGCCTCTTCTTGCATACTTAAGCTGCCTTTTTCCATTTTTGCCACTTTTGCCTATTTGAATTACTCATTTTTTCAGCCAAATTTTTGCCTTTTTTGACCATTTTTACCACCTTTAACCCACTTTTTAATCAATTCTGCCACTCTTCTCCCCATTTTTACCATTTCCCATGAGGTTTTGCCTCTTTTATTCAATTTAGCAACTTTTTCTCACCATTTTTGCCAACTCTTACCCATTTTTGCCACTTCTGCTTTTGGACCATTTTACCACTTTAACCCATTTTTATTGCCACTTCACCCATATTTGCCACTTTCACCACTTACATTGTGGCTCTTGCAAAGGTATTTTTTAAATAATTTGGCCCTTTGGTTAAACAGCGTTGAGTAACACTGCTGTACGTTGTATTGAGTCCCTTTATCATCTGACAGATAGACAGCAGAAGAGACAGACAGCGATGTCTCCTGCTGTCTGGTATTTGCTTGTAAATTACAGAACAGGACATGTTGTCCCACCCTAATACTCTTCATGAAGTGTGTCAGCAGAGACTGTAGCTTGGAGATCAAATTCTGAATCACTTCTTTTAAAGTGTTTCTGCTGCTAACTTCTGTGTCTCATTTCAAGCTGATGGAGAATTAGAGTCTGAAATCATGGAACTGGGCGAGGAACTTAAGCAAGGTGAGTTTATATGAGTGTCATAATGTTTAATGGCGCCTAACCCTAATCCAGTGTAGACAGTCTGACTACAGTTCAACACCTTGTGGTTGGGTTCAATTCTGTACAGACCTACTGGCCACTTTATTAGGTACACCTGTTCCATTGATTCACACAAATAGCTAAACCGCCGATCACATGGCAGCAACTCAATGCATTTAGGTATGAAGACTTTGTCAAGACGACTTGCTGAAGTTCACATCAAGCATCAGAACAGGGAAGAAAGGAGATTTAAGTGGCTTTGAACGTGGCATGTAGTCGTGCCAGACGGGCTGGTGTGAATATTTCAGAAACTGATGATCTACTGGGATTTCCACCCACAACCATCTTTAGAGTTCACAGAGAATGGTGAGAAAAAGAGAAAATATCCAGTGAGCAGCAGTAGTGTGAAAGCGTGGTGTGTGGTAGGCTACAATTCCCACAGGCTCATCAAAACTGGACCATAGAGGACTGGAAAACGTTGCTTGGTCTGATGAGTCTGGATTTCAGCTGCGACTTTCAGACAGTAGGGCCAGAATTTGGTGTGAACAGCATGAAAGCAAGGATCCATTCTGCCTTGTATCAATGGTTAAGGCTGCTGGTGGTGTAATGGTGTGGGGGAGATTTTCTTGGCACACTTTGGGCCCCTCAGTACCAACTGAGCATCGTCTAAACACCCTAGACTACCTGAGTACTGTTGCTGACCATGTCCATCCCTTTATGACCACAGTGTACCATCTTCTAGTGGCTACTTCCTGCAGGATAATGTACCATGTCACAAAACTCAAACTGGTTTCTTGAACATGACCGTGAGTTCACTGTACTCCAGTGGCCTCCACAGTCACCAGATCTCAGTCCAATAGAGCAGTGCTTCTTTTCAGCCTGCAAACCCCCAAGATAAAGGTGCCAGACACCGGGACCCCCATTATAAAGTTAAGCTGGATAACCATATTTTTATCCTTAAACCTGAACAATAACCACTCTTATTAAAGCAACAAATAGATATTTTTACTCATTTGTGCTGCAGTGTATATAGCCATTTTTGAAATGTAAATCCTTTTCTTAAACACAGAGTAAAAATGGGTTAAAAATGACAAAAATGGGTTGAAATTGTCAAAAATGGATGTTAAAAGTGTGAACATGGGTTAGTAGTGGTAACATTTGGGTCAACAGTAGCAACAATAGGCAGAAGGTTGCAAGAATTGATTTGGGAGTGGAAAAAATGGCTTAAAAGTGGGAAAATTGCTGAGAAAATAGGATGAAAATGGGTTAAATTGTAGTGAAGGTGGTGTGAAATGGTAAAAATGGGTAAAAAGGGGCAAAAATTGCAAAAATTTTGCAAAATTGATGAAAATGGTAAAAAAAAGGAGGCAGAATTGAACTGCAAGAGTGGTTAAAAAGTGTCATGAATACATACTTTTAATTTTAGAACCCAGTTATGGTTTGACAAACTTTTCATCTTCAAAATAAGGGAACTGTTAGCCAGGACGCTAGAGCCAATGCTACTGCTTAAATCTCACCAACCATGCCTTTATTTCAAATTTAACTTATTTCATACATACATTTTCATAAAAATGGGTAGAATATACAATTTGAAATCATTAGAAATATTCCTAGTTTTTTAAAGGCAACTAGCAACTCCTGAAGAGGTCCCGACCCCCACGTGGAGAACCACTCTAACAGAGCACCTTTGGGATGTGGTAGAACGGGAGATTCACATCATGGATGTGCAACCAACAAATCTGCAGCAACTGTGTGATGCTTTCATGTCAATATGGACCAAAATCACTGAGGAATGTTTCCAACACCTTGTTGAAACTCTGCCGTGAAGAATGAAGGCAGCTCTGAAGACTAAAGGGGGTCCGACCTGGTTCTAGCAAGGTGTACCTAATAAAGTGGCCAATGAGTGTATATTGTTTATTCCCACTCTAAGGGGGCTGTATATAGTAAAAAATACCCAACTTGTTCTTAAACTAATGCAAGAAAACCCCACATACTCTAATTCACATAAGAAATTTTAAACAGCTGACACCTTAAATGGGCCACTGTTATGCTCAGAAATAAGACAGATCATGAGCAGTATGGATCCATTTTGAAAGCTGACTCATTTCCTTAAATATTCATTAAATATTTATCTCACACTGTTGTTTTCTACTGACTCTAGCTGTCGATGAAGTTGAACCAAGTGCAGAACTTTCTGCAAAGGAACTCTTGCAAGGTGAGCTTGTTTGGGTTGGTAGGATTTACCCCCTTCTGCTTCTCATATTAAATATTCCTCTCCAGGTGATATGTTTCACCTCTGCCTCTGCTCAGGCGGGGAACATCCATTTTATTAACCCTCTGAGGGCGGGGTTGTCGGATACAGCAAGAAGAAATACATCTTATTCAAAGTTAAAGAACTTTTGAACCAGCCACTTACAAGTTAATCCTCAGGAAGTCCTCAGTTGTGCTGTTCTAAAGATGCTATCCATGCGTTTGTAGCTTTTAAAGAATGTTTTCTAGTGATCCTGGAACTTGGCTGACTTTCCAGGGTCTTTAAAGATTAAATCCACACCAGAGACTCAGAGACTGGATGTCCTTTTATCCATTTATAATCTAGTTTCGATTGTGCCTGCAGCTGGCTTTCATATTGTCTGTATCCCAGAATGTGACTGGGCAGTGACAACCAATGGCAGGCTGTTCCATTGTCACATCATGCTTTGTCAAACTGCACATGTACACAGACTTTAAAACTGCAGAGGAGAGAGAAAGAGACACAGAGAGGCCGTGACGTGTCCCTTAGCGTCACTGCAGACGGGAACTAGTTTAAAGAATGACTCACCCAAAAGCAAAAGGACCTTTTTGGAAAAAATGTGAATATTTTGGAGACTTTTTGCAACAGAATGATTATTTTTTCACCCTTTATGACCTAGCATAGAAGGCAAAAATGAATGTTATGTGACCGAGCTGTCAGCCAGAAATTCACCCGACCATTCAGGAGCTAATCAAGCCAAAGTCAGTCGCAAACGAAGAACGGTAAAATCACGTCTCAAAATTCAGGTCAGAATGAAAGTGCACGGTGAACAGCTGGCTTTAGATAAAATGCAACCCTCCCTCTGCATTTTGAGCAGACTTTCTTTAGACAGCTGTGTTCAACAGTTAAGCTATCTTTGCTGACTCTACCTTGTGTCTAACACACAGACGTGAGAGTGATGTTTAAGTTTAAAGATGAGTCTTTTCTTTAAAAAGAGTTCTGCTTCCTCTTTCCTTCCCAATCATCATGCAGCTGGAGAACTGGCATCTGAAATCCTGGAATTGTACAAGAGCCTGGAGGAAGGTGAGTTAATTTTTAATGATTATTCCTTTTTGAAGAATGTTTCATATCAATATCACACTAAAAACAGATATGGAGCCAGTAGTTTAGTAATAAATGTTCACTAGTCCATGAAGACAGTCTGACCACAGTTTACCACCTTCATCTGTCTGTCCTCCTTAAACTAGAGTTTTTTGATTGCTGTTTACCACTGTGTCTAATTGTCCCTGCAGATCATTGAAGAAAAGCCCTGGAAGATCAGATAAGATGTCATACTTGAGGTGGGTGAACATGACTCACGATGAATAATTCTTTCTGTTTGCAAAATGAAACACGAAAATATACAACAAATAGAAGCTCATGTATTCAGTAGTCATGCACTAAATGTCTATTTGTTCATGATAACAGTTTGAGAATAATTAAACACCTCCAGGTTGGTTTAATCTGAGGAGAACTTCTGAATTCTCCTGAAGAAGAGAAATCAGCAAGTTAACGGTTATAGCAGAACTTAATTTGATAAATTCTGTCTGATCCTATTGTTGTGTCTGCAGACTTTAGCCATTAATGAAGTAACATTTTTCTTCCTCATTTGGAAGTTGCCACTGCACATTTTTATTGTTTCTGATGTTGTGGGAATGCTCCAGTGAAATCTAACTTGAACCCTTCTTTAACCCTCAGGAATCACTGGGGACATTTTTGTCCATTTGGGCAATTTTTTTGCAATAAAGTTTCTCTCTTAGCAAATTTTTTAAATAAATTTTTAATTGCTCTAATAGGTCAGGGGAACTCTGTGAAAAATTTTTTACTACCCTTTAAAGCCATTAAGGACAAAAATGTCCACTTCCAAAAAAACTGCTTTAAAAACTTAACAGATTAGTATTTTTTCAGATTTTTTTTTTTTTTTTTTTTTTTTGCATAAATCTCTTAAACAACTTCAGCTGTGCTCAAAACTACCAAACATTCAATCATTTTCAATCATGCATGCATACAAACACTTTCCTGAAATAGCCTAATAAGCTCAATAACAAAAGCACAAAAACTAATGAAATGACAGGCTTTTCATGCAAAGGCCCTCTAATGGGGCAATGGCAGATTTTAGTGATGAATAGTATAAATGACAAGTTTGACAATTTTCCTCAAAAATGAAACCATAACATTACAGAATGCATGATTATAATCATGCAATGGCTATTAGATCAAAGAATGTGGTTTGAACGGGAGTCAATGGGACGTTTTTGTCCACAAGTGACTCGAAAGGATAGCAAATTTTAAATCGGATGCTACAAAAAAAAAAAAAAAAAAAAAGAAAAACTAATAATGAATCATAGTCAATATTTTGAATAATGTTTGACATACCCAGGACTGATTTATCCCCACCCCAACATTAGTTATCTGGAAAATAATTACTGTTTTGTGTAGGATATGACCATCCTGTAATCAAACTGGCATTTAAAGGGTTAAAATCCCCCAAATTATTCAGTAATTGATTGTTTTGATTAGAACTGAAGTTGATCAAAAGATCTGACAAAAAAAGCAAAAAAAATATTAATGTATACTATTTTTAGTGCCATTTTTGGAAGTGGAGGTTTATGTCCTTAATGACACAATAGGGTAGTAAATTTTAAATCGGATGCTTTACAAAAACCAATAATGCATCAAAGTCAATATTTCTGCTAATCATGGCCATATCCAAGCTAAATTTAGAAATAATGCCACAGTCATCCAACATTTGGTTTAAGGAAGATTTCACATTTTTTCCTCTTCTTTTCATAAAAAACAACATTAACTTAAAGTAATCAAACTAGCATTTAAAAGGTTAAAATTCTCAAAATGATTGAATGTTTGGTGGTTTTGAGCACAGCTGAAGTTGTTTAAGAGATTTATGCAAAAAAAGCAAAAAAAATATCAATCTGTTAAGTTTTTATAGCAGTTTTTTGGAAGTGGACATTTTTGTCCCTAATGGCTTTAAAGGGTAGTAAAATAAAGTGATGCCTGAGGGTTAATGTGTGTATTCTATGTGTTTGTACGGAGCTAAAATTTTTGCAAAACTATTTGAAAATTTGTACAAAGATCTGTACACAAATTGCCCAGCCCTGATTTAAACGGTCACTGAATTCTGTTCCAGAGAATGAAGTCTTCACCCATGTTTAGTACAAATACCTCTTGTTAACGGTAAAATACATAATAAAAAGTGCTGAGAGTACCAAGTTCATGTTCATTGAGTTCTGTTTCTGATGATCTGATGTTTGTGTTGTTTATTTCACAGGATCGTGGGGATGTTCGGATCCATGATTGTGAAGCAGCGCTCCCATCCATCTTCAGTTCACCTCTCTAAAAGGGCATCATGATTCATCAGTTAGAAAACCCAGACAGACGTGTCTCTGTGTCATTAGACTCTCTCACTGTTGGAAACAGTCTTTCTAGTGTTATGCACATTAAAGCATTAAAAAGGCTGATGATCTATGAGTCTTCTTTTAACACATTTCTGTGATCTTAGAAAAACTTCTGACCAACATAAAAAGAGGAAACCAGGCACTCCAAACATGAAAAAATGTACGAGACTGGAAACCATTAAAAGTCTTTACTATATTGTCTGAACGAGGGGCTCTCAAACCTTTCAGCCTGCAACCCCCAAAATAAAGGTGCCAGAGACTGGGGACCTGGGACTGTACCTGCAGGTGGTTGAACACAGCTGTGCACAGTCAAGAATAGTCATGTGCAGACAAGGCTTTAGGGGCATGGGGGGGGCGCAAATTGTGCAAAACTGATGACAAGTGGTTAATAATGGTAGCAAAACTGGGCAGGAAAAGTGGTAAAAAAGTGGCGAAAGGGGTTAATGTTGGCTTAAGAGTGGCAGAAATGGGCAGAAAAGGTGGAGACATGGAATTATGAAGTGGGAATACTGGCATAAAGTTTTGTATTGGGAGCGTCTCATAACCAGTCAAGTCTCCTCTTAGCATTTTCAAGGAACCCTGCATGTTAAGACACGTTGGCTTTATTTAATTAACAATAAAAACTTATTTTTCAGAATTTTTAATGCTCTCAATATTGTATTCATGTTTTGATAATACTTTTTGTCCATATTGTTTTTATCCTCCCTCTGGTATCACGCTGATCAACAGAGTACAAGTGTAGTCATTATAAACAGCTTTTGAATGATTGTTTGAAAACCAACACTGGGTCAGAGGTCACAGCTGGGTGAATGTTTGCTGTCACACTCCTGCACTCATATGTCATTATTATTTTACCACTGAGTAAACTCTCTATCTGGAGAGACATTAAAGCTGGCTCTGACTGTGTGTTTTCTGCTGCCGTCACACAGCCGTGAGCGATGAGCTCAGATGAATCAGGACGGTGTCAAGTCGACGTCGTTCTTTGAAGTCAGAGTGCTCATGCACTGACGAACCAGGTGTGCTTTCACCCTTTACTGAGCAAACAGGAACTAGAGGACAAACGTCCCCGTTTGCTGACATAACCAAAACCTCAGAGGTCACCACTCTTCATTTTACATTGCAAAATATAACAGCGCTTCACATTTCTGAGAGCTTCTATGTGCAGCTCTATTTTTATTCATTTATTTTACCAGGAGTGAGATGCAGCTGAGGACCTCCACATCATATCGGCAGTTGGAGGAGCGCCGCCATATCTCATACAAATACCGGAAGTCACTTAAATTGAATATCTTCTTTGTTGTTTTCTTTGTATATGAGTGTTCTCTATGTATACATGTGTATATGTATTTAGTGTATTAATTTGAATGTAAACAGGTGAATCCTGTAAATACTGTCTGTATGTATGCATGAAGAAAAAAATGTTTTCTTCACACGTCGCTACCATATTACAAGAGGCAGGTCCGTCACATAAGGAAATACAAGTAGACAAAAAATTCATGTTTTTGGACTTAAAAGCACAGCAATTACATCAGAGTAATTTTAATGAATCAATTTATGATCAAAATTCAATTATCACTGAGCACAGGCATTATGTGCAACGGGAGACTGGCTGGCTGGACGTCAGTGTTGCCGCCATGTTGCCAGAGGCAGGTCCTCGACTATATTCGAGACAAGTAGCCAAGGAATGTGGAAGTTTTCGGAATTAAAGGCTCAAACGATCAGATTAAACTAATTTTGATGAATCATTTATACTCCATGATCCCAGTCTTGTAATACTCGAGTCCTGGACTTGGACTCGAGTCCCATTTTATTTAATATGAGATAGATGTAAAGCATGAGTTCAGTTAAAAACATGTTGTCTTATTTTCCACCCTAAATACACAAATAATCCTGTTAATATATTATAGATGAAGAGTGTGATCATTAAGGAGTATTAATAAGAGTATCAATATAAAAAAAATCAATGATCCTCATCCTGGACTGGGAAGTTTTCATTGTCTAAAACTAGACTAAAACTATGAAGGGTGATCAGGACAAAAAATGTGGCTAAAACTACAAGTATTTTTGTCTAAAGACTAAAACTAAAAACGGTTGCCAAAATTAACCCTGTCTCCCAAGTTTACTCCACCACTGGGTCTCAGATGTTTGGTTTAGTTTGTGCGCAACTGCTGTAAACAGCTCCTCTAGTCTTTTAGAATAAACAGTTGAACAAATTCATACATTAATGAAACACATCAGTGTAGCCCACCTGGAAAGCTGGAATGGCTTGAAAATAATTAATAATTTAATTTGGCTCTAGATTTTATGTAATGGGGACTCATTTAGGACTCGAACACAGGTAAAGGGGACTCAACTCGGACTCAACTCGGATTTTTCTTTGCTGATTTGGACCCGACTCGGGCTTGAACACCAGGGACTCAGGACCCGGACTCGAGGTTTGGTGACTTGACTACATCACTATATGGGTATGTACAGTGCTTAACAAATTTATTAGACCACCACCCAAAGTAAGGTTTATGCCACAGCTGCCCTAAATTAACAGCATTGGTAATTACCAAAATCATTTTATATGTTTCTGCAATGGTTAATCCACCAATATGTAGAAGCTCTTTAACCCAAATGATATTTTTCATGCAAAAATATAATTATTACTGTTATCTATGAATTTTCAAATTTACTGATTTACAAAAAAACTGAAAAAATAGTAAAGCACATTAATATTTCTTGATTAATATGTCAAATTATAGTTATTTACTTGCATTCCTGAACAGAAAAATGAGTTTTAGTGGTTGAATGTTATGCTTGATTCATTTCTGACTTCTCAGAGAAGCCCAGTGAGCCGGCTCAAGTTTGGGTGAATTCAGTTTGAAATTCCTCATTCCTGTTCAAAATAGTAAAACTTGGAGATGTTGGTGAAAATGAAAGAGTCCGCATTAAAGCACTTTATGATGCTGGATGGTCTCTGAGACAAATATGACAGGTGGTCTAATATGTTTGTTAAGCACTGTATATTATATATCATAGTTTATATATACAAAATCAAAGAAATCTATACATATATGAAACCATGTTGTGTATAAAATTATTTCATTTTAAATCATGGAGTGCATATTCTAATTTAACTGAGAAAACACAAGAAAGTGGATTCTGCTTTTATGTTTCACTGTCACTATTTTATGTTTCACTATTCCTATTTTAATATGGATAATTAATTATAAATGATTCATTAAAATCCATTTAATCTTGTGGTTTGAGCTTTTGATTCCAGAAACTTGCACATTCCTGGTGTACTTGCATTGCATTACCTAGTTGACCTGCCTCTGGCAACATGGCGGCGACACTGACGTCTGGCCAGCCAATCTCCTGTTGCATATTATGCTTGTGCTCAGTGATACTTGAATTTTGATCATAAATCAATCATATTAAATTCATTAAAACTAATGTCATGTAATCGCTGCGCTTGTTAAATCCGAAAACTCACATATTTTTCATCTACTAATATTTCCTTATGTGGTTGACTTTCCTCTATTAATATGACAGCGACGAAGACGTTCAGTTCAAGTGGTTTCCTGTATTAGAAGATGAGATATGGCGGCGATAGTCCGACTTTCGTTGTGAAGCGAAGCTCCTCGGCTTCATCCAGGTACTCTTGCAAATTTGACCAAAAACAGAAAAAACAGAACAGAACAACAAAAGTTAGATTGACCAACAAATCAGTAGTTTTTGGCAAAAAAAAAAAAAAAACTGCATACAATGGTCAAATGTTACAGAATTCTAGAATTAAAATCTGCGTATGTAAACAGTGTTCTATCCATGAAAGTGAACCTGTAACCCAGTGACTGTCTCCCTCAGGTCAGGAGCATCATACCACATCAGGGCTCTTTCACACCAGGCCCAGTTACATCAAACTGTGCTGCTGTTTGCTTTCACACTAGCAAAATGGATCCATGCCCAAAAGAAAAAAGAAGACACTACCATGCCAACCACTCAGGTCATACCCTGAGCAAAGATTGTTTATGTTTTTACCTGGGAAAAAAGTCCATCCTGCTACCATGGATTATTTGAATTCATTTTTTAAGATGATGGCAACATCACTCTTTGCATCATCTACTACAGCTCAGAGGATTAAATGGGCTCATGCTGCAGCTCAGACCCAAATGCAGGACGCAGAATCAGAGTGGTTGAGTAGAAACTGATTCATTTGTAGACAGCAGATGACTGAGGTGAGCTTGGCCATAGTGGAGGTAGCCAGGACAGCATCCTTGGTTCTGATCGGCCCTCCCGGATGTCAAAGGTGTTCTGGTTCCTGGTGTGACTCCTACAAAGCTGTTTTATTTGTCTAGAGCTGAGTAGATAATTACAGACTGGAGATTTTATAACTGTGTGAGTTTGAACTTCCGTGTTGATGTAAAGTTTATCTTTGAGTTGACCTCGACTGAGGAGACTGTTGTATAACGTGAAAAAAATGTAAATGTGTGAAGATTCTCCCTGCCACTAAAATGCCAGCATTCAGACATCAAAAATAAACTTTTCTGACCACGATCACTGATATCAAAGTTGGTGTGGAGTCTGGCATCACATCTAATGATGTTGCGTCTACTTCTGTAACCCTGAGCAAACATTCGCTACCTGATTGATGGAAGCTGCTCGTGTTTATATTGGCTGTGAGTTGCACCGTTGACAAATTTGACCCAAGATGCCTCTGGGTCACCAGTACCGTGTATTTTTCATGTCTTGAAAAATAGCTGGCGCTTCTGTTGAACTTTAGATTACGTTGATATTTGCGCTGGGTGTCATCGGCATACGTGGCCTTACTGTGATGTTTTGTAACTAAGGCGTATTTAAGAGCCCGTCTTCTTCATCAGCTCCACACTGAGGACATCAGTCTCCTGCAGGTTTGATTCATGATCTTCCTACAGTCTGAGTCGTCTGCTTGCTGCGTTATTCTTATTGACACGTTCGTCTCTGTTTTTCACAGGTAACCATACTTGTCTTGACACCGGGAGCATCTCCACCATGAGGCTGCTGACCGTGTTTCTGGTTTTTGGTGTGGTGTTGGCTCTGACTGAAGCTCGACGTAAGTATTGACTGTGGTGGAAATGATTAAGTACTCTACAGATTTGGTTGAGTTTAGTGCTGCAACAATCAATGGCCGGTTTATAGCTTTTTAAGCTCTTCAGCTGTTAACTCCAGTGAATTTAAATGTGACATGTGGATGTTAAATACCAGACTGTTAGCTTAGCGATCATAGTCCCAACCATGATCATCAGACCTGCTCTAGAGTGTTAAAGCTCCCATTTAAAGCTTCATCTATCAAACATTTACCTTTCTTTATGTTTAAACGGGCTTTCTGGTAGCTTTTTCTCCTTTTTTGAGTAATGCTAAGCTAGCAGCTTCAGGCTGTAGCCTCATATTAAACAGACAGAGTGGTGCTGGTATTTAATGTGAAGGATTCCTTTATATCACAGTTTTTGTTTTCATACTATCATGTCTATACTGTTCTGTATTTTCAAGGGAACAGACCAAAGAGGAATCCAAACCCTGGAAGTGAGTTTTTATGGCTTTAATTATTTGTTGATTTCTTTTAAATTCAAATTTCAAGAAATTTCAAGAAAAGTCAAGATGCAAACACATTAACTAAAAACAGTCAGGCTAATTATTACAATGACAAAACAAACAAAAGAAAAATGGATGAAAACTAAGAAGTTGTTGAAGCGATGCTGAATATTAAGACCAGGTCACGGGGCTTCAGACTCAAAAGCCAAACTGTAGAGATACGTTTTGAGACGGGACTTAAAACAGTCAAAGGAGGGGGCAGGCTTGATTGAGGGTGGGAGGCTGCAAAAGCTCGGTCAACTCTAAGTTTATGATTGGAACGAGTGACAGCCAGAAGTCCCATGTCTGTGGATCTGAGCGGCCTGGAAGTGGTATAAGGGCTGAGGAGGTTGGAAATGTTAGCTGGTACCAGGCCTTATGCAGCTTTAAAAACAAATAGAGCAACCTTGAAATCAATCCTGTACCGTATGGGAAGCCAGTGAAGAGAGGCTAAGACTAGTTACAATAATCCAACTGTGATGAGATGAAAGCATGTATAATTTTTTCTAAATCACTAAAGGAGTAACCTGACACCCCAGATGCATTTGTTGAGACGTATCTGGCTGCAGACCTCGAGCAAACCACTATGCTGGGGCGTTCAGCCGCAGACCTGCACGCTGGGGTGGACCTCTGCGCTGGGGCGTGACGTTTATTACCCGAGCTTAATTTTCTGCTCTAGCCGCTTGCTCACTGGCTTACCCTAAATCTAACCACTCGGGTTTTAATACCTAAACCAAACCACTCCGGTTTTAATAGTGTAGGGGTTGGGGTCTGCTGGGGCACGCCCCAAGCGTACGGGGCTACGCTAATGTCTAGTAAGAGTCAGCGGTCTAATTATGCTAACAACAGCTAACATGCTACACGCCCCAGCGTAGAGGTCCGCCCCAGTGTGCAGGTCTGCTGCTGAACGCCCCAGCGTAGAGGTTTTGTCGAGGTCTGCAGCCAGACCCTCTTGCCTTTGTTTCACTCATCCATCTGAAAAACCTTCCATAGACGGCGTTTGGGAAAGGGCAGAGCCTTTGAAAAAAATACTTGGAGGGTGATTGGATGAACGTTCTGTCACATCTTTACGGGCCAATCAGAGCAACAAAACATGTGACGTCTTTGGCGCTAAAACATCTCCAAGTTTATAAAATTAAGCTTCAAAAACATGAAAAACAAGGCAGTAAAATCCACTACAGGGTGGTGTCAGTGAGGCTGTTAAATGAGCTGAAGCCACGCCCACTCAGGAGAAATACAATCCTCTGACATTTAAAAAATGCTACAATCTGAATTAAGGAAAGCCCTCACACCTCTTGACTTTTTGTTGACCTTAGAAAAAGAGACAAAGTCTGTTTTCTTGCTCAAATCTCTGTTATGAGGCTGATAGATTTGGTAAATTTACCTCACAATGATTTTAAAAAAAAAAACAGCATTTAACTGTTAACTTTCAATAAAGGCAGTGACATCAGCTAACAACAGACAGGACTGAGATGAGCTACTCTGCGATTATAGATTGTAGTGTTAGAGGGGCGGGGTCATTCCCCACTCATGACATCATAGATACAATTGGCATAAAGAGGAATGCCCACAAAACGTCACATCTGGTTTGCGCCGAGGGGGTAAACAAACCGCTTTCCACAATGCCGGGCCACTGTTGTGTACCCTTTTGCACAAAAACAAGTTTAAAAATCCAAATATGAAGTTTTATATTTTACCAAATCGAAGCACAGAGCTGATGAGAAGAACGCGGTAGCTTCAAGCGATCCGGTGGGAGGATGAGTTTGGTTGCCTGTAGGATCCAAAATCCAAAAGTGTACGTCTGTAGTCAGCACTTCATTAGAGGTAGGACAACGTTATGTTCACCTTATTTAAACAGTGTTAGATTGTTTCGTAGTTAACATGAATGTTCTATTACTAGTTTTAAGAGAAGTTAACTAACTACAACGTTATGCAGGCTACCTTGCCTCGTTACAAAAGCTAACGAGCATACAGCGTGATTAGTGTGTGATGAAGCACAACTCCGACAAAGCCACTTGTAAAAAAGTTATGAGCCTCCAGGGACCGATAGTTTTGAGGCTGTTGTGTGTGTAAATCCAAGCGTGATATACCGAGTCATCAATAACCAATATGCAGCTCCTGCATATTGTGCGATAACATCCATTGTGTGGTGCACAAATTCACTAAAACCTGCTAATTTCCTTGTCGGACATTGAAATTATGACTGGTTTCATTCATTCATAAATGTGATTTTGCCTCCTACCGGGTTAGGGAATGAAACATCAGACCAATGAGTAGGATCAGTTGTCCACTCTTTAATAAGATACGGACAAAAATCGGATCCTATTAGAGTCATTTCTTGATGTATCTATCTCTGTCAATTGGCTGTAAGGAATCAATGTATGACAATTTAGCGGTTAGCATATATAATCACAATTTAAAGAGATGTTGACATCTGATATATGATATATATATCATATATCAGATGTCAACACTAATTTAGATCAATCTACTTATAAATGTTATGTTTTATTTTAACCAAGCTAGTTTTGCTAAATGCTACTAGGCTAAATATTACACACTGCACCTTTAAGGTGATGGAGAGAAGATGTACGTCTGTTGGCAGAGTTGGTTTGCTCAGCGTTTCTAACGTGCACATCCAGTACTAGATCGAATTATTAACAGAGGAATAATCACACAGTGGGGCATCAGCTCTGCTTTAACTGGATCTCGTGCTCTCTCGCTGAGAGGCCCTCTCAGAGAGGGAGAAAACTTTATTGACACATATCAATAGACACACAGCACATGTGCATTTTGTCACATATATCCAGCACACATCACTGGCTACTGTCGCTGCTCATTTACATAAGCATAAACACAGAACAGAACCTCTCATTACAATTGAGAGCATATATACATATTCATGTTTATGTCAACAACATCGGATATAAAAGATAAGACCATCTTAGGTTACAGATCTTAAACCTAGAGTCTGTCATTTTATTTATGTCAGTAAAGTGACGGTTGATGGCGGTCCATGGCTTCTTAGGCTGGCGACGCTGTACTCCCTGCCCAGAAAATATAACTGTTTCAGGTTGCTATAGTTACTCCTAACCGAGTAACGGCTAATGGTTGCTGAGCATTAATTTAGAACAGTGAAAAGATTTTTTTGATCGGGACTACTTGAGAAGTTCAAAAGGTGTCCATATCAGAAGTTAATTGACACCAATGGAATTTTCAGAGCCAATCAGAATTGAGTATTCACCAAGACCATGGTATTAACAAAGATAAACCAGAGAAAAATAATGCAGAAGAAGAAGTGGCTGTGTTCTCTGATGTGAGCTCAGGACTGTTTTTATTAAGACTGCTTGTACACTACATGGTTACTAGTCTATAGAAAATGTTCATCTCATCTTGTTGTGAATTCTCTTTTCTAGATGACCTGAAACCATCTGAGGAAAAACCGCAACGTGAGTTTGTTTGGTTTTGATGATTTTAAGTTTATGGGCCGAGTTAACCAGATAACAGGAGCTGAGGATACAGATGTGATTTAACACGTCAGGATATCAGGAGGAAGGAATTCAAGAGAGAAACATCCACATATTCTAGATTCCTCTCATACAAAGGGAAATATTTCAGACCTTTTTTTTAAATCTTAAAGAATAAAACTCACACAAAAAAAAAAATCTACTGTCTCTAAACTTTTTAAATGTCAAAATCATTTATTATCAGTGCTACGTTTTCTTTTTTTTTTTTTTTCATATTTATTACTGGTGAAATGAGGTTGACAGTTTATGTTTAAAAAGGTGACCCTGTTAGGCCCTCAGGTTAGTCCTAAATCCAGAATCTGGACCCTGCTGTGATTGAGTTTGACACCCCTGCTCTATGGGGTTTAGGTCAGACCAGTTGGCTGGCCCATCAAACCCAGTAACACCATGTTCAGTACGCCAGCTTCTGGTAGTTCTGGCTTCACTGTAGGATGGTGGAAAGGGAATCAGGATCTCCCTGAAGCTCCATGAAGGAGATCATTACCTGCCTGACTGTGAAGTTTGGTTGAGGAGGAATGAGGGTGTGGTACTGTTTTTCAGGGTCTAGGTCAGACCCCTTTTCTCCAGTAAAGGCCAATCTTAATGCTTCAGTGTACCAAGACATTCTGGGCAATGCTAGCTTCCCACTTTGTGGCAACAGTTTGGGGAAGGCCCTTTTCTATTCTAGCATGACTGTGCCCCAGAGCACAAAGACGGACTATAGAGACATGGTTTGATGAGTTCAGTGTGGAAGAACTGGACTGGTCCACACAGAGTCCTGACCTCAACCAAATCCAGCACCTTTGGGGTCAACTGGAACAGAGATTGTGAGCCAGGACTTCTGGTCCAACATCAGAGCCAGACCTCATAAATGCTCTTCAGAATGAATGGGCACACATTCCCACAGAAACACTCCAGAATGTTGTGGAAAGCCTCTAAGAAGAGTGGAGGCTGTTAAAGCTGCAGAGCTCTGCAGCTCCTTTGACCTCATGGCGTGATTTCTGCTCTGATATCATTGTCAGCTGTGAGGCCTTCTGTAGAGGTGTGTGCCTTTAGAATCATGTAGATTAATGAGAATAACTGACTGCAACAAAAGAAAATTGAAAGAGTTCAGTCTTCTTTTTAAAGAGTTCTCTGCT
Organism: Cheilinus undulatus; assembly: GCF_018320785.1. Taxonomy (NCBI): domain Eukaryota; kingdom Metazoa; phylum Chordata; class Actinopteri; order Labriformes; family Labridae; genus Cheilinus; species Cheilinus undulatus. The sequence continues at coordinate 50,471,227 of NC_054869.1, forward strand.
GTTTCCTACTACTGAGTCTAACTGTCTGTTCATGTGATCATCTTTTCCAGTAAAAGATCCAAAGAAGAAAGGAGAATCTGAAAAAGGTGAGTTCACACTCAATGTGGTCACCATCAGAGATATGAGCGCACATTAGCAGTGTTGACTGATTTTCAAAAATTGAATAATTTATTTTAACGTTAATCTTGTTCTGTTGCTAACTCCCATCTCTAGTTGACCCTGAAGATGAAGTGGATCCTTCTGCACTAGAAAACCTGCCAGGTAAGTGTTTTTAGTTCAGCCTGCAGTGGTTTGTTGTAGATTTGGATTCAGTCTCCTGAGGAATCCCAGCCTGTTCATCTTTGGCTAATCTCTCCAGCTCTTCCACGTCTGATGGTCTTCTGGCATGGACCTTGGTCTTCACTTCACCCCACAGATTTTTAGTGGGGTTCCAGTCAGGGCTTTGGTCAGGCCGGTCACTATGGTTCACTTTGGTTTTCTGGAAGTAGATCCTCACCAGGAGACACAAATGTTTTGGGTTGTTGTTGTGTTGAAGACAAAGAGACGACCCAGACCCAGTGTAGCTGCTGACAACATGAGGTTTTAATTTTAAAACTTCACATATTCTTCCTTCTTCATGATTCCCAGTTCCAGACTCACTGAGTCATCCCTACAGCATAATCCTCCAACTGCAGCGTTCTTTGGGTGATAAACCTCTCCCTTCCTTCTCCAATCATTCCCAATGTCTCTATGACCAAAGAGCTGTGGTTTAGTGTCATCTGACCAATGTTACTCAACTCTGCTCAACCAAAGAGCCAAATTGTTGAAAAAGCCTTTGTAAGAGCCACAATCTAAGTGATGAAAAGTGGCAAAAACAGCTTGAAGTAGCAAAAACAATAAGTTAAAGGTGGCTAAAATGGTCAAAAAGCAGCAAAAATGGATGAAAAGGAGTGAGAATGGGGAGAACAAGTGGAAAAAAGGTCAGAAAGTAGCAAAAAAGAGTGAGAAGTGGCAAAAAATGGTTACAGGTGGCAAAAAAATGGTCCAAAAGTGGCAAAAACATGGCAAAAAATGAGTGAAAAGTGACTAATATGGGCAAAAACAGATTCAGAAGGCTGACTTAAGCCTTTCTACAAGATGTGACAATAAGGAGAAGCACTAAAACAACAAATAGTTATACCTGCAGAAACTCAGACATCAGTCCATCTTATTTCTAGTCAGAATACCTCTGAACACTTACTGTAGACCTCATTCACCTGACAAACCTAGATAAACATCTCATTTTTGAATATTTAAAATAATTCCAGACTTGTCAGTGGCTTTTAAATACATACAAGGATTTATTTTGTAAATAATGGTCTCAGCTTGTCTCGGTCTTGGTCTTGACTCGGTCTCAGCCCCCAAAAGTCTTGGTCTTGTCTTGGTCTTTACTAAGCTCAGTATTGGTCTTGACTCAGTCTCAGCCCCCCAAAGTCTTGGTCTTGTCTTGGTCTTAGCTACTCTCAGTATTGGTCTTGACTCGGTCTCAGCCCCCAAAAGTCTTGGTCTTGTCTTGGTCTTAGCTAGTCTCAGTATCAGTATTGACTCGGTCTCAGCCCCCAAAAGTCTTGGTCTTGTCTTGGTCTTAGCTAGTCTCAGTATTGGTCTTGACTCGGTCTCAGCCCCCAAAAGTCTTGGTCTTGTCTTGGTCTTAGCTAGTCTCAGTATTGGTCTTGACTCGGTCTCAGCCCCCAAAAGTCTTGGTCTTGTCTTGGTCTTAGCTAGTCTCAGTATCAGTATTGACTCGGCCTCAGCCTCCAAAAGTCTTGGTCTTGTCTTGGTCTTTACTAAGCTCAGTATTGGTCTTGACTCAGTCTCAGCCCCCCAAAGTCTTGGTCTTGTCTCAACTCGACTTGTCTCGGCATCGGTCTTGACTCGGTCTCAACCCCCAAAAGTTTTGGTCTTGTCTTGGTCTCGGTGCACTCTGGTCTCAGATAAGTCTTGGTCTCAGATAGTGTGGTCCTGAGTACAACACTAGTAAAGACCCTCTGATTTACTCAAAGTTAAACTCTTTGTCTGACATTTGTAAACACACAAACTCATGAATCTTGAATCTGCTCTACATGTTTCATTTAGGTCAATGAAAGGTGATCAGGAACAATCAGGATGTAGATTTATTACTTTAGAGCACTAAAGTATACAGTGTTTTCACTCTCTTGGATGTTTGACCCTTTTATTGATTTTATAAGTCAGTCATGGCCAAAAGAATTTGGCTTTCTGACAAAGAAAAAACTCTTTAATGTCACAATGAAAACAGATTTCTTCAATGTAATGTCAATCAAATAAAAATATGTAATTTAAAATAGTGACTGCATAAATATTCACCCCCTCTAAGCCATCAGCTGCTTGCTGTAGTCTTATTTCTGTGACAGTGGTTTTGATCTTTATTCATTTAAGAATATTTTTTATAAAAAATTCTGCTGCTTCATACTTTGGCGTCTAACTGTGCATCCATCGATCTTTCTAGAAAGAAAGGAGAAACAACAACGTGACAAAGGAAAGTTCATTTTGTAATGATTCCTGTTAAAAAAAAACACATCACACAACAGCACAACAAAAAAAGCAGAGTTATTCTGGAATAAGATAATGTAGAAATACAAACACACAAAAACTCACAGGAAGCTCCTCTATGTAGGAAGAGGTGGTGATACAATAACACCTTATCCCAGAGCAGTGTTACTCAACCCTGCTCAACCAAAGAGCCAAATTGTTGAAAAATACCTTTACAAGAGCCAAAATCTAAGTGGTGAAAAGTGGCTAAAACGGCTTCAAGTAGCAAAAGAAATAAGTAAAGGTGGCAAAAAGCAGCAAAAATGGGGAGAACAAGCGGAAATATTTGTCAGAAAGTAGCAAAAATTGGTGAGAAGTGACAAAAAATGAGTTTCAGCTGGCAAAAAAATGGTCCAAAAGTGGTAAAAACATGGCAAAAAAAATGAGTGGAAAGTGACTAAAATGGGCAAAAGGCACACAAGACTGGCAAAAATCAGCACAAAAATAGGAAACAAGTAACAAGTAATGGCAAAAGGTAGCTTCAATGCGCAAAATGTGGCAAAACATGGTGAAAAAGGCAAAAATGGGCAAAAAAGTGGCAAAAAGAAAAAGCAAGAATTTGGGAAAAAAGGAAACAAATGGTATTTAATGGCAGAAAGCTAGCTTATTTGGACAAAAAGTGGCAAAAAAAATGGTTTAAAAAAAGGGCAAAAATAGGGAAAAGAGGGGTATTTAATGGCAAAAGGGAGCTTAGATGGGTGGAAAGTGGCAAAAAATGTGAAAATGGCAAAAAGTTTCCCCTCTTTAAGGTTTTCTGGGGTAATAATATCTAAAATTAAGACTTAACAGAGTCACAGATCATCACAAAAGAGCCACACGGTGAGTATCACTGTCCCAGGGTATCAAAATATAGCCTGGCATTGCTTTAATTACTGTCATGTCTGTTATTACCACATCTTTCAACATTTCTTGGCCGTTTTTGCACCTTATCGCCCATTGTCACCACTTCCCCCATTTTTGGCCACTTAATTAATAAATTAATGTCAAATCATTACTAAAAAAATGAAATTCATGTGTTATTGCTTTGATAAGAGAGGTTATTATTCAGGTTAAAATTGAAATATGCTTATCACAACTAAACTTTACAGCTGACCATGATTTTTTCGATCCCCCTTGTTGGCTGGGCCCCAGTAAGCTCTTCCATTCATCCCTCCATAATGGGCGGCCCTGCTTGCCCATGCCTAGCTAGCAGAGAGCTTGCATAATGTGGTTTTTGAAAACATTGCGCTATCCCCGTACACTCCAGTAAAATTCAGAGGATGTTTGACAGTATTGAAAAATAAAGAGGGCCCAATCCTATCTGGACCTGTCTTTTTATTCAACAGGAGTCCTGATTCTCCGTATTGCTGTTTCTAATCGTCCATCCATCCATCTTTTTTTCAGAAGGGGAACCAAAGAAGACACAGGAAGCTGACAGAGGTGAGTTCATATGTTTTAATGACTAGTAATGACACCTGTCTCTTCAAATGAATGGTAGATGTCTGACAGTTTGTGAATTCAGTAAAATGTGGTGATTAGAACAGCAGGATGTATGCATGTTGTAGAGGTACTCCAGGCTGTTGATCAGGATGTACAGTCTCTGGGTCTCTGTCACAAATGTGTTCCATTAGATTTGTGGCTCTGTTATGTCTTTATTTGAAATAGTTTTCCCCCAGAAAACTTTAAAAAGGTCACCTTTAACCTCAGAAAGGATCCATTAATTAGTTTGTTCCCCACTTTTATACAGTTGGCTTAAATTATCAACCTTTATTTTTTCTTTGTGTATTTCCATTGACCTTATTTGCAGTTTTTCCTCCTTTTCTGCAGCTTTTAATCTCATTTACAGCTTTTTAAGCCCAAGGTTGCCACTTCCTTTGCCCCTTTTCGCCAGTTTTGCCTTTTTTGTCCTGCTTGTTGCAATTTTTTTTTTGCTATGATTTGCACCTTTTCACCCATTTAAACTGCCTTTTTCCACTGAATGCCATTTTTTCCCACTTTTGCCCATTCTAGTCTCTTCTCACTGATTTTTGGCCACATTTCACCATTCTTTGACCACTTTTGCCACCTATAACTCATTTTTTGGAATCAATTTTTGCCATTTTCCACCGGTTTTTGCCTCTTTTATCCTCTTTTGTTAATTTCATCCCTGCCATTTTCTTGCCCTTTCTTGCATATTTAAGCTGCCTTTTTCCATTTTTGCCACTTTTGCCCATTTGAGTTACTCATTTTTTTGCCACATTTTCACCTTTTTGACAGTTTTTGCCACCTGTAACTCATTTTTGAATCAATTCTGCTGCTTTTTCTCCCCATTTTCGACATTTTACACCAGTTTTTGCCTCTTTTATCATGATGTTTGCTTAACTGATTTCTTTTGCCACATTTTACAATTTTTTGACCATTTTTATCACTTATGTTTTTTTTTTTCTATTCAATTTTGCCACTTTTTCTCCCCATTTTTGCAAGAATTTCCTCCATTTTGTCCACTTCTTTGCCACTTTTGGACCATTTTACCACATTAACTTATTTTTATTGCCACTTAACCCATTTTTGCCACTTTTTTATTTCTTAGATTGTGGCTCTTGCAAAGGTATTTTTCAACAATTTGGCTCTTTGGTCGAGAAGGGTTGAGAAACACTTCATTAGAACCTCATCACTGACTCAGCCATTATGAACTAAAGAAGCAGGAGCAGCACAGTCTCCTCATCTCCAGTAGGGCCTTCCCTCTGCTACATAAACACAGAAACAGAACTAGTAATGACAGGATCTCTGTTAAGGCCTCCTAAAAATTATTCATTTAAACCGGGAAAAAAAATAAGGCTCTTATCAAAAGAGACCATAACATATATAAAAGGACACAGACAAATAGTTTGAGTTCCAAAATAATCCAAGCTTTATTTTAACAAACAGGTCAATTAATTAATTAAACATTAAACAAATCAACGAAGTCAAAAGGGCTGCAGCCGCTGGCCAAAAAGAACAAAAGAGGGGTGGTGGATGTGGCTGACCACGCAATGGGCCATTGGACCAGCCACCACCCCTGACTAAAACTACCTAATCAAAAGAACTAACTATTTAATCAAGAAAAGAAGACAACGAAAAAACAGGACTACCGACGACTACAGCCAAACTAAAACAACAAAACCCAGCAATCTAAACATGCCTGGGGAGGGAGGAAAAGGAGAACGGGAAACAAAACACTTGGTTAAACCGAACGAATTAATACTAAACGAAAAAAAAGTTACTCAAATACCAAGGAAACAAACCTCACGCGCTTCTCCATGAGAGTGTCACGGGTGCCTGGCCCAGCTCTGCTCTCTCTTCTCTGCCTGCTCTACTCCCCTGCCACTCTAAATACTCCCCCTCCTCCACCCTGAGTGCTAACAGCACACAGGTGTGCTGCAGCCCACAGGTAGAGGGAGGAGGGAGACCAGAGAGCCAGGGAGAGAGAGGACATGCAGCACTCCAGGACGCACGTAACAATCTCCCAAGTCCAGGATTTAATAGAGAAGTGAGACAGGCTAAATGAAATAACTGATCATGTTCCATGTGCATAAGCATAGCCATCATGTTCCCTAAATAAAGAGCACAATTTCTGTGTGTGGGACAGAGTCCATAGCTGTCCCTCCCTAGGCCTTTCTGTGTGGAGTTTTCTTGCTCTCCCTGTGCATGCATGGGCTTCCTCCCACCACCAAAGTCAAAGTTCATTAGGTTAATTGGTGATTCTAAATTGTCC
>NC_054869.1:51833465-51878465 GCF_018320785.1 Cheilinus undulatus
TACCTGTGTTTAAATTCTTGCCTGTTTAAATTCTTGCCTGTTTAAATTCTTGCCTGTTTAAATTCTTACCTGCCTGTTTAAATTCTTACCTGTGTTTAAATTCTTACCTGTGTTTAAATTCTAACGTGTTTAAATTCTTACCTGCCTGTTTAAATTCTTACCTGTGTTTAAATTCTTACCTGCCTGTTTAAATTCTTACCTGTGTTTAAATTCTTACCTGTGTTTAAATTCTTACCTGCCTGTTTAAATTATTACCTGTGTTTAAATTCTAACGTGTTTAAATTCTTGCCTGTGTTTAAATTCTTACCTGCCTGTTTAAATTCTTACCTGCCTGTTTAAATTCTTACCTGTGTTTAAATTCTTACCTGTGTTTAAATACTAACATGTGTTTAAATTCTTACCTGCCTGTTTAAATTCTTACCTGCCTGTTTAAATTCTTACCTGTGTTTAAATTCTTACCTGTGTTTAAATTCTTACACGCCTGTTTAAATTCTTACCTGTGTTTAAATTCTTACCTGCCTGTTTAAATTCTTGCCTGTTTAAATTCTTACCTGCCTGTTTAAATTCTTACCTGCCTGTTTAAATTCTTACCTGTGTTTAAATACTAACATGTGTTTAAATTCTTACCTGTGTTTAAATTCTAACATGTGTTTAAATTCTTGCCTGTTTTTAAATTCTTGCCTGCCTGTTTAAATTCTTACCTGCCTGTTTAAATTCTTACCTGCCTGTTTAAATTCTTACCTGTGTTTAAATTCTTACCTGTGTTTAAATTCTTACCTGTGTTTAAATTCTTACCTGTGTTTAAATTCTAACGTGTTTAAATTCTTGCCTGTTTAAATTCTTACCTGCCTGTTTAAATTCTTACACGCCTGTTTAAATTCTTACACGCCTGTTTAAATTCTTACTCGCCTGTTTAAATTCTTACCTGCCTGTTTAAATTCTTACACGCCTGTTTAAATTCTTACACGCCTGTTTAAATTCTTACACGCCTGTTTAAATTCTTACTCGCCTGTTTAAATTCTTACCTGCCTGTTTAAATTCTTACCTGCCTGGTATTAAAGGAGCAAAAATAGGCAGAATTTTGTTGAAATGGTGTGAAAAATTGATATAAACTGGCAAAAAATGGTTAGCTGAGGCAGAAATAGTCAGAAATGTGTTTAACTGGTAAAAATGGGCACATTATATTGTGATATGTGGCAAAAAAAATTGGCAAAAGGGCTAATAGTGGCAATAATAGGTCAAGAGCCAACAATAGGCAGAGAGTGGCAAGATTTGGTGTAGAAGTGGCAACAACAGGCAGAAAAAAGTGGTGGAAAAGGTTTAAAACAAACAAAAAATGGGTTTTAAGTGGCAAAAATATGTCAAAGTTGGCAAAAAGTGGCAACAGTGTAGATTAAAAAATATTCCTAGTTTTTTAAAGGTATCTGTCGACCCCCTCTTAGTGTCTCGCGACCCCCAATGAGGTCCCGACCCCAACACTGAGAACCACTGCCCTAGAGAATAAAATGGAGGCAACTGAAATAACTTTAAGGGAAAACTGATTTAATTGCAAAAAGAGGCAGAAAACTGTCAAAAATGGGCGGGCTAAAAGTGTGAAAAGCTGTTCAGGATGTCAAAAATGGTTCACAACCGTTGAAAATAAGTGAAAAAAGGCAAAATAGGTGAAAGTGAAAAATGGCAAAATAGGTTACAGTTAAAAATGCAAACAGCTGCAAAAATGGGTTGAAAGTGGCTCAAAAATGATGAAGGTTGTTGGGGTGGCAAAAATTGGTTAAGACAAAAATCATTTAACAGAAAATCTGCTAAGAAAGGCAGAATGGGGCAAAAATGGGTGAAAGAGTATGGAGGACCAAACCTGCCAAAATCAAAAATAAATAAATAAAAGTAAAAATAAAAACAAAAAAGAGAGTAAAATTCAAGAAATAAATATAAATGAAACCATACCAAATTTTAGGTTGCCTAAAGAAAGAAGTAGATGAATAACTAGTTACAGAAGAAAATGAACTCTTATAAGGATTCATATTCACAAAACTTGAGCATTCATTTAGTTTCCCATCCATCGTGGATAGAGATCAGGCTGATGTGAGCCTTCAGGCTCTGCTTTGTGTTCTTAAAATCAGGTCCAGATAAACGTCAGGAAACTTGATTTGTTGGCAGATATCAGTATCCAGACTAGGAAACAGTTTGGATCTGAGTCCAAATATTTCTGATTTAAGCCGATAATAGTCCGTTTTCCTCCCGTTTTTGCTGCTCCTCACAGAGCAGATTTCTGTGTTTTCATGCAAAGTAGATCTCTGCACTCTCATGTTGATCAACCAATAGGTGAACAGTTCAACCCAAGACACACTTGGGACCGCCCCCTCATTTGAATATTTTCTGCTGTATTTAATGCTGACAGTGTCTGCCACATGAAAAAATAAATGAGTGCAGAGCACTTTTATTTATTTATTGATATTTAATTCTATTTATATATTTATTTTGTATTTATTTCCACTTTTATTTATTTATTTATTTATATGTAATTTTGAGTCTTATTTTTTATTTTTGTATTTATTTCCATTTATATTTTTTTGCATTTAATTTTTGAATTTTATTTTTTATTTTTGTTTTTATTTCCACTTTTATTTATTTATTTATTTATATGTAATTTTGAGTCTTATTTTTTATTTTTGTATTTATTTCCATTTATATTTTTTTGCATTTAATTTTTGAATTTTATTTTTTATTTTTGTTTTTATTTCCACTTTTATTTATTTATATTTCATTTTTGAGTTTTATTTTTTATTTATTTATTTCCATTTTTATTTTTTTGTATTTAATTTTTAAATTTTACTATTTTTTTTATTTTTGTTTTTTTTACTTTTTATTTAGTTTTTTTATTTTGGCAGGTTTGGTCCTCCATAAAAGAGTGGCATAAAAGGGCAATGGGTTAAAAGACAATACTTTTTAACCCATCGACGTGAATTTGACTCAAATTTGTCATGAACAGTAGAATTCCTGCCAGATTGAATCTGATTACACAACTTTGAGGTTAAAGGGTTTTTTCCTGGAAGCCGGAGAAATCGTCAGCCAGAAATTTAGCCATTCTGGAGAGAAAGTTTTCAGAATTAAAATCTGTAGATGCCATGATAGCTCACAAAGATGAGTCAGTGCATTTTTACAGGAGAGGCTCGAATCATTCCCTCAACAAGAAGTCAGAGTTGAATGTGCTCATTTTTGATTAAAGCTTGTAAAAACAGAACTATTGATGCATAGACTACATGTGCAGCTTGAGTTAAATGCAGAATTCTGGGATTTTATTGCAGACTGATACAGTACAGTGGCGTTCAAATGCTCCACTTTAAACTGGCTGCAGTAACTTCAGTATGCCAGAAGATGTCACTGTTTATCCCCAAATCTCTACCCTAAAGCTGAGAATCTTTTTCAGCACAAATAGAAGTTTCATTCAGCCATCATTACTTTAGCACACAGGTGTCAAACTCAAGGCCCGGGGGCCAAATCCAGCCCGTGGAACAGTTAAATCCGCCTCACAAGATGATCTCATATTTCTGTTCTAACTGGCCCATCAGTCTGAGGTCTGCAGATTTCCTCAAGTATAAAAATGTAAACTTATCCTTGATGCTTTAAGAAATCCTTGTTAAGTCACATAATATTTTGAGTTTTAAGATTCAGAATTTTAATTTTATAGGCATATTTTGACCTTTTTTTTAACCAATTATTTTGTATTTGACCTCATATTTTCAACTCCAAACTTTGACTTTATAATCCCATAGTTTGACCTTTTAGACTCACAATTTAAAATTTTGAATCATATTTTGACTTTTAATTTCATGATTTTGACTTTCTTTCTAATATATTTGCTGTTAAAAACATTATTTTTCAAATTTAATTTCTGTGCTAATCAGTGCTAAGTTGTTTTTTTTTTTTTTTTTCATATTTTATCAGCCTCATTTCATGGTTTATGAAATGAGGCTGACAGTTTCTGGTTAAAAAGGTGACCCTGTTAGGCCCTCAGGTGAGACCCAAATCCAGAATCCGGCCCCTGCTGTGATTGAGTTTGACACCCCTGCTTTAGCACCTTTAAAATAATATTTCTAAATAATAATTAACTTGGTATCTGTAGGTTGGTAGGACCTCAGAAGGTCACCTTGTGCAAGTGTTAAGATTCACAACCTCTCATCCTGTTTTCATCCACTTAGTTAATCTTTATACGTGCATGGTTTAGCCCAGTGGTTCCCAAACTTTTTCTGTCGGGCCCCCCTTTGGCAGGTGAAAATACCCCCCCCCCCCACTGCTAACTTAACATATAAACATGTAAAAACGTGTAAATGTATGACAAACACACTGTTATTAGCAATTTTTGCAAATTCCTTTTTTTCCAGTATTTAGAATGCAGCCTAAAAATTTTGAGTTTTAAATATCTAACTATCTGAAGATGAACAGTTCCCTTGAAAATACAAACTGCAATAATTTCAGTGATGACTGTGGGCTTATTTGATGCTACAGATCTTCTTGAGTCCTGGGTGCAGTCCTGAGACTGCCAGTGTCTGTTCATTTGTAGCGTTGTGATTGATGCAAAATTTAATTTTGAACTCAAATTCTAAAAAATGAATTTAAACAGGATCAAAGCAACATGGAGTTCCATCTCAGCAACAAAGAAAAGTAGAGTTGAATATAAAAATGCTAGAAAGAAGTAATTTGTATTATTTCACATTTTCAATTTTGCATCTCAAGATTACGACTCCAACTTATGATTCTGACTTTTCATTTCATGCTTTGACCTTTTCAACTCATAATTTGGACTTTATTTGTCACATTTTAATCTTTAAGATTCCCAATTTTAAATTTAAAGCCATATTTTGACCTTTTCAAAAGCCATACTTTGGCTTTTTAATCCCATATTTTGACTTTTGAAAACATAATTTCTTTTTTTCCCTCATATTTTGACATTTTAAATGACTTATTTTTACTTTTTATATCATATTTTGACCTTTTTAAGCTCCCAATTTTGAATTTAAGTCATATTTTTAACTTTTTAAGTCATCATTTTAAATTCTAGCTCATATTTTGACATTTTCAACTCCTGATTTTTGGCTTTTTCTCCCATATTTTGAACTTTTCAATATCCAGCTTTGATTTTTTTTTTTTTACTAAATTGAGGTAATGGCCCAAAAACATGTCTCACACTGGTAGGACATTGCAAAAGGAAAGAGTGTGGTCAAAGCTTTCAGGCAGTGGATACTGTACTACTTTTCCACTGAAATGCAATTACATTGTTGAATCTGAGGTAACATCAATGAACTGCTCTTCTTCTGCAGTGCTGAAGTATCAAATGTCATAAAAACCTTTGCACACTGAGACTGAACGAAATGCATCCATCTTTCCAACATGCTTTTTAGTACTTGGAACTGTGCCTTGATGCACAAGCTACATCTTAGCAAATGCTGCTAATGTTGGCAATGAATAGAAACTGAATGGAATAGACATCAGCATTTTTTTTTTACACTTTTTTTATGGATTGTGGATCCAAAATGTTTTTTTCTTTACTCAGAGACTCCAGTCATCAGAGGCAAAGCGTCGGTTTTCGGAGTTATTCCTGACTCCCATCAAATTCAGCCTGAACATGGACAGGGACTTCATCTCCTGGAAGGTATCCTCAGCTACACCAGGATTCAAAGGTAGGCCACAGCCCTCAGCCTTCTTCATGAGTGTCCTGACCAGCCTCAGGTGAGTCCCGCTTTTTCTTGGCTACAGGGAAAGCTTAGGAGGTAAAACAAAAACAAAAACAAACTAAAACACTAATGGTAAAACAAAGAAACAAAAACAAACAATTCTAGAACAACAAAACGCTGCTAAAACAAATCGCTGCTAAAACAAAACGCTGCTAAAACGGTGCTGGACAAAACAAAACAAACTCCCCAGAGTAAACTGTACCCAACTGCCTCAGCCCAGTAAATAAAACGTGATCAATACAACATAAATTACATAAAAAAACAACTTTAAAAGAAACGTTCATCGCAACATTTTTTAACATTTTTGACGGGATCAAATACGTTAAACTCCTGCTGGTTTAAAGAAGAAGTGGACAACATTTGCATTTCTAAGGACGCACTGATGATCCAAGGCCACACCTGGACCTGACCGTGAACCCTGATATGTCAAAGACCAGGTAATGGTAGGTTGGTGATTTTTACTTTTACCTTTTGAACATCATTTTTAAGTTTGGACTGCTTTTATCTTTAGTTTTGCTAATGATAAAAATATTAGCAAATCTTCTGGCTATGTGCCTTTTATTTCACTGTGCTAATGGTAAAACAAAAACTGAATATTCATGTTTGAAAGAGGGCTTATTATTTTCATTTAGTTAATGGTTAATCAAGACTAGTATTAGTACTAGCAAAGGGCCTGTTATTTCACACTGCTAATGGTAATGCAAAATATATTTTCATGCTGGTAATCGGACATTTTTATTTGACATTGCTAATGGTAAAACAAACATTCGTGCTGGAGGCAAGCCTTTTTCATTTCATGTGCTGGAAGTAAGCCTTATTTTTCAGAATGCAAATGGTAATACAAAACATGCATTCATGCTGGCATTAAGTCTTTTTATTTTACTCAACTAATGGTAATACAAAAGAAGCATTCATGATTACAATGGGCCATTTAGCTTTAGCTTAATGTAAAACAAAACAAGCATTCATGCTGGAAACTGGCCATTTTTTTCACACAGCTAATGGTAAATAAAACAAGCATCCCTGCTAAAGTGAGCTTTTTTATTTGGCTTAACTTATTGTAAAACAAAATGAGCATTCTTGCTGGAACCTGGCCATATATTTCACACAGCTAATGGTAAATAAAACAAGCATTCATGCTGGAAACTCGCCTTAAATTTTTTTGCACAGCTAATGGTAACTAAAACAAGCATTCATGCTGGAAACTGGCCTTATACTTCACTTGGCTTATTGTAAAATTAAACAGGCATTCATGCTGGGAACTGGCCTTACATTTTTTGCACAGCTAATGGTAAATAAAACAAGCATCCCTGCTAAAGTGGGCTTTTTTATTTGGCTTAACTTATTGTAAAACAAAATGAGCATTCTTGCTGGAACCTGGCCATATTTTTCACACAGCTAATGGTAAATAAAACAAGCATTAATGCTGGAAACTGGCCATATATTTCACACAGCTAATGTTAAATAAAACAAGCATTCATGCTGGAATCTGGCCTTATACTTCACTTGGCTTATTGTAAAATAAAACAAGCATTCATGCTGGAAACTGGCCTTAAATTTTTGCACAGCTAATGGTAAATAAAACAAGCTTTCATGCTGGAAACTGACCTTATATTTTTGTGAAGCTAATGCTAATGGTAAATAAAACAAGCATTCATGCTGGAAACTGGCCTTATATTTTTGCACAGCGAATGGTTAATAAAACAAGCATTCCTGCTAAAGTGGGCTTTTTTATTTGGCTTAACTTATTGTAAAATAAAACAAGCATTCTTGCTGGAACCTGGCCATATATTTCACACAGCTAATGGTAAATAGAACAAGCATTCCTGCTGGAAACTGGCCTCAAATTCTTTGCACAGCTAATGGTAAATAAAACAAGCATCCCTGCTAAAGTGGGCTTTTTTATTTGGCTTAACTTATTGTAAAACAAAATGAGCATTCTTGCTGGAACCTGGCCATATATTTCACACAGCTAATGGTAAATAGAACAAGCATTCCTGCTGGAAACTGGCCTCAAATTTTTTGCACAGCTAATGTAAAATAAAACAAGCATTCATGCTGGGAACTGGCCTTATATTTTTGCACAGCTAATGGTAACTAAAACAAGCATTCTTGCTGGAAACTGGCCTTATATTTCACACAGCTAATGGTAAATAAAACAAGCATTCTTGCTGGAAACTGGCCTTATATTTCACACAGCTAATGTTAAATAAAACAAGCATTCATGCTGGAACCTGGCCTTATATTTTTGCACAGCTAATGGTAACTAAAACAAGCATTCTTGCTGGAAACTGGCCTTATATTTCACACAGCTAATGGTAAATAAAACAAGCATTCATGCTGGAAACTGGCCTTATATTTCACACAGCTAATGGTAAATAAAACAAGCATTCTTGCTGGAAACTGGCCTTATATTTTTACACAGCTAATGGTATATAAAACAAGCATTCATGCTGGAAACTGGCCTTATATTTTTACACAGCTAATGGTAAATAAAACAAGCATTCATGCTGGAAACTGGCCTTATACTTCACTAGGCTTAATGTAAAATAAAACAAGCATTCTTGCTTGAACCTGGCCATATATTTCACACAGCTAATGTTAAATAAAACAAGCATTCATGCTGGAAACTGGCCTTATATTTTTACACAGCTAATGGTAAATAAAACAAGCATTCTTGCTGGAACCTGGCCATATATTTCACACAGCTAATGGTAAATAAAACAAGCATTCATGCTGGAAAGTGGCCTTATATTTTTACACAGCTAATGGTAAATAAAACAAGCATTCTTGCTGGAAACTGGCCTTATATTTTTACACAGCTAATGGTAAATAAAACAAGCATTCATGCTGGAAACTGGCCTTATATTTCACACAGCTAATGTTAAATAAAACAAGCATTCATGCTGGAACCTGGCCTTATATTTTTGCACAGCTAATGGTAACTAAAACAAGCATTCTTGCTGGAAACTGGCCTTATATTTCACACAGCTAATGGTAAATAAAACAAGCATTCTTGCTGGAAACTGGCCTTATATTTCACACAGCTAATGTTAAATAAAACAAGCATTCATGCTGGAACCTGGCCTTATATTTTTGCACAGCTAATGGTAACTAAAACAAGCATTCTTGCTGGAAACTGGCCTTATATTTTTACAAAGCTAATGGTATATAAAACAAGCATTCATGCTGGAAACTGGCCTTATATTTTTACACAGCTAATGGTAAATAAAACAAGCATTTTTGCTGGAACCTGGCCATATATTTCACACAGCTAATGGTAAATAAAACAAGCATTCATGCTGGAAACTGGCCTTAAATTTTTGCACAGCTAATGGTAAATAAAACAAGCATTCATGCTGGAAACTGGCCTTATATGCTTTTGAAGCTAATGGTAAATAAAACAAGCATTCATGCTGGAATCTGGCCTTATACTTCACTTGGCTTCATGTAAAATAAAACAAGCGTTCATGCTGGGAACTGGCCTTATATTTTTACACAGCTAATGGTAAATAAAACAAGCATTCATGCTGGAAACTGGCCTTAAATTTTTGCACAGCTAATGGTAAATAAAACAAGTTTCCCTGCTTAAGTGGGCTTTTTTATTTGGCTTAACTTATTGTAAAACAAAATATGCATTCTTGCTGGAACCTGGCCATATATTTCACACAGCTAATGGTAAATAAAACAAGCATTCCTGCTAAAGTGGGCTTTTTTATTTGGCTTAACTTATTGTAAAATAAAACAAGCATTCTTTCTGGAACCTGGCCATATATTTCACACAGCTAATGTTAAATAAAACAAGCATTCATGCTGGAACCTGGCCTTATATTTTTGCACAGCTAATGGTAACTAAAACAAGCATTCATGCTGGAAACTGGCCTTAAATTTTTGCACAGCTAATGGTAAATAAAACAAGCATTCATGCTGGAAACTGGCCTTATATTTTTACACAGCTAATGGTAAATAAAACAAGCATTCATGCTGGGAACTGGCCTTATATTTTTACACAGCTAATGGTATATAAAACAAGCATTCTTGCTGGAAAGGTAAATAAAACAAGTTTCCCTGCTTAAGTGGGCTTTTTTATTTGGCTTAACTTATTGTAAAACAAAATATGCATTCTTGCTGGAACCTGGCCATATATTTCACACAGCTAATGGTAAATAAAACAAGCATTCATGCTGGAAACTGGCCTTATACTTCACTTGGCTTAATGTAAAATAAAACAAGCATTCTTGCTTGAACCTGGCCATATATTTCACACAGCTAATGTTAAATAAAACAAGCATTCATGCTGGAAACTGGCCTTATATTTTTACACAGCTAATGGTAAATAAAACAAGCATTCTTGCTGGAAACTGGCCTTATATTTTTACACAGCTAATGGTAAATAAAACAGGCATTCATGCTGGAAACTGGCCTTATATTGTTACACAGCTAATGGTAAATAAAACAAGCATTCTTGCTGGAAACTGGCCTTATATTTTTACACAGCTAATGGTATATAAAACAAGCATTCATGCTGGAAACTGGCCTTATATTTTTACACAGCTAATGGTAAATAGAACAAGCATTCATGCTGGAAACTGGCCTTAAATTTTTGCACAGCTAATGGTAAATAAAACAAGCATTCTTGCTGGAAACTGGCCTTATATGCTTTTAAAGCTAATGGTAAATAAAACAAGCATTCATGCTGGAAACTGGCCTTATACTTCACTTGGCTTATTGTAAAATAAAACAAGCATTCATGCTGGGAACTGGCCTTATTTTTTTTGCACAGCTAATGGTAAATAAAACAAGTTTCCCTGCTAAAGTGGGCTTTTTTATTTGGCTTAACTTATTGTAAAACAAAATATGCATTCTTGCTGGAACCTGGCCATATATTTCACACAGCTAATGGTAAATAGAACAAGCATTCCTGCTGGAAACTGGCCTCAAATTTTTTGCACAGCTAATGTAAAATAAAACAAGCATTCATGCTGGAAAGTGGCCTTATATTTTTACACAGCTAATGGTAAATAAAACAAGCATTCTTGCTGGAAACTGGCCTTATATTTTTACACAGCTAATGGTAAATAAAACAAGCATTCATGCTGGAAACTGGCCTTATTTTTTTTGCACAGCTAATGGTAAATAAAACAAGTTTCCCTGCTAAAGTGGGCTTTTTTATTTGGCTTAACTTATTATAAAACAAAATATGCATTCTTGCTGGAACCTGGCCATATATTTCACACAGCTAATGGTAAATAGAACAAGCATTCCTGCTGGAAACTGGCCTCAAATTTTTTGCACAGCTAATGTAAAATAAAACAGGCATTCATGCTGGAAACTGGCCTTATATTTTTACACAGCTAATGATAAATAAAACAGGCATTCTTGCTGGAAACTGGCCTTATATTTTTACACAGCTAATGGTAAATAAAACAAGCATTCTTGCTGGAAACTGGCCTTATATTTTTACACAGCTAATGGTAAATAAAACAAGCATTCATGCTGGAAACTGGCCTTATATTTTTACACAGCTAATGGTAAATAAAACAGGCATTCATGCTGGAAACTGGCCTTATATTTTTACACAGCTAATGGTAAATAAAACAAGCATTCTTGCTGGAAACTGGCCTTATATTTTTACACAGCTAATGGTAAATAAAACAAGCATTCTTGCTGGAAACTGGCCTTATATTTTTACACAGCTAATGGTAAATAAAACAAGCATTCTTGCTGGAAACTGGCCTTATATTTTTACACAGCTAATGGTAAATAAAACAAGCATTCATGCTGGAAACTGGCAATTTATTTCACATGGCTAATGGTAAATAGACCAAGCATTCCTGCTTAAAATGGGCCTTCTTTTCACATATCTAATACTAAAATCAAAGTATTCCTTTTTCCTCTGGGTCATCTCCACCCTCCGGCCCCCGGGCTCTCCTCCACTCAAAAAGGGTTCCTCCGGCCTCCGGGTCCTCCTCCACCCAAAAATGGGTTCCTCGGGGCTCTGCCCAAACCCTAAAATGGCTTCCTCCAGACTCTGGGTCCTCCTCCACCCTAGAAAGGGTTTCTCCTCCACCCTAGAACAGGTTTCTCCAGCCTCCGGGCTCTCCTCCATCCAAAAAGGGTTCCTATGGGTCCTCCTCCACCCAAAAAGGGTTCCTATGGCCTCCGGGTCCTCCTCCACCCAAAAAGGGTTCCTCTGGCCTCCTGGTCCTCCTCCACCCAAAAAGGGTTCCTCTGGCCTCCGGGCTCTCCTCCACCCAAAAAGAGTTCTTCCGGCCTCCGGGCTTTCCTTACTCAAAAAGGGTTCCTCTGGCCTCCGGGTCCTCCTCCACCCAAAAAGGGTTCCTCTGGCCTCCTGGTCCTCCTCCACCCAAAAAGGGTTCCTCTGGCCTCCGGGCTTTCCTTACTCAAAAAGGGTTCCTATGGCCTCCGGGTCCTCCTCCACCCAAAAAGGGTTCCTCTGGCCTCCTGGTCCTCCTCCACCCAAAAAGGGTTCCTCTGGCCTCCGGGCTTTCCTTACTCAAAAAGGGTTCCTCTGGCCTCCTGGTCCTCCTCCACCCAAAAAGAGTTCCTCTGGCCTCCGGGCTTTCCTTACTCAAAAAGGGTTCCTCTGGCCTCCGGGCTCTCCTCCACCCAAAAAGGGTTCCTCTGGCCTCCGGGCTCTCCTCCACCCAAAAAGGGTTCCTCTGGCCTCCGGGCTCTCCTCCACCCAAAAAGGGTTCCTCTGGCCTCCGGGCTCTCCTCCACCCTAAAAATTTTTCCTCCGGCCTCCGGGTCCTCCTCCACCCAAAAAGGGTTTCCTCTGGCCTCCGGGTCCTCCTCCACCCTAAGAAGCATTTCCTCCGGCCTCCGGGTCCTCCTTCCCCCTTAGGAGGGTTTCCTCTGGCCTCTGGGTCCTCCTCCACCCTGAAAGCGGTTTTCTCAGGCCTCCGGGTCCTCCTCCGACCTAAATAGGGTTTCCTCGGGCCTCCGGGTCCTCCTCCACCCTGAAAAGGGTTTCCTCCGGCCTCCGGGTCCTCCTCCACCCTGAAAAGGGTTTCCTCCGGCCTCTGGGTCCTCCTCCACCCTTATTTTTCTTTACTTATGGTAATACAATTAACAAGCATTCATGCAGGAATTTCACTTTGCTAGTGGTAATTTTTTTTATGGTGTTTAGCTGTGAATTATAATTCACAACCTGGCTGACTGTTACTTTGACCCACAATCAGAGGACCCCACTGGCCGGCTTTGTGTTGGTGTCCAGGTGGGTGGTTCATGTGACTTGTTGGTCCACTACCTCTCTTCAGATGTTTCCTTGACCTGTTGGTCCACTTCTACCCCTCAGGGGATTCCTTGACCTGTGAGTCTACTTCCACCCTACAGAGGGTTCTTTTGCTAGGGGGTTCACCTCCACCTTTCAGTGTGTTCCCCTGGCCTTCTGCTACACTTCTATCCTGCAGCAGGTAGGTCACAATCACCAGGTGAGTCAAGTTTATTTAGTTCCTAAATGCTGTGTGGTTAATCACTTACAACAGCCACAATAAATAAAATGAAAACACAAAAAGCAAAAATACAAAACAGAAAATTCCTCAATATAAAATTAAACTGAATTCAAATGAAAAAACAAAAATCTGTTCTAAATGAAAAAACAAACTTAAACTTTTCAAGGTTCAAAAAGTGTGTTCAATATCAATGACAAAAGCTGTCTTTCATATTACCAAAAAATCAATACAAAACAACAAAATACAAAACATAAAATTTGTTCAACACAATTACAGAAAGAATCAAAGAGATAACAATGTTCTCCAAGGGAAACAACAACTGAACAACAAAATTCGAAGTGCTTCGACATCAATCATGTGGGTAAAATACTTTTAAGGAAACAATGAAACAGCAATAAGATATTGTCAAAGAGCTTTCAAGGAAATATGGACCAACTATGGAACAATGACAAAAACCCAACTAAATTCTCAAAAAGCTTTGAAGGAAATATGGACCAACTGTGGAACAACAACAAAAAAAACAAATTTCTCAAAGCGCTTTCAAGGAAATGTGGACCAACAAAATTCAAATTGCCCTCAGGAAAAAAATCACATCATTAGCAGGTTTTTCAAGGAAACTATAGAACAGCAATGAAAACATTCACAAGGTGCTCTGGAAGAACTACAGCCCAACACTGAGGAAGAATTGTGACAACCAGCGAGGCATCAGACCTCGTTTTTATCTCTCCTGCAGTCACCCAGCAATATGAAGATAACGAAATGATGATGAAGACGACAATAAGACCCAGAAGCCATGGCGTATACTGATATTTTGTCATGTTTATGTGTGTACTGTACTGGTTGTCTTTTGTGTATTTGTATATTTCTCTCCCTGCTGGTCTTAAGAAGTTGCCAAAATACCCAATGCTGCAGAATTGGGCATTTTGGCATAAATTTCAGAAACGTGCTGCTGCTGTTTTACATCTTGGCGTCGACAGGGAGATGGTCTTTGGTTCCTCCGTCCACATGAGAAGCTGAGCCAGGCATCCTTGTGCTGGGGACCGTAGCCAAAGGTAAAAGAAAGTTGGGACTCGACACACTCATGTCATGTTTCACTCAAATGATTTCTACCTTAAGACCAACTTTGGATGGGTTGGGACCATGATGTATAGATGCTGTTATGATGCACTTTTGAATAACTTTGTTTTGTCCGATCTAAGGTCAAGATTGCATCTGCAAGTCAGTCTTTGGTGACTCTGGACTTGTCTCTGGCCGTAGGCTGCAGGAGGGTATGAACCCTTGCCTACAACTGAACCTATTTCTTCTCCTCTTACCCAGTGTTCATCCTATAAGAAGACCCCGATGCCCTCCATCTCCGATGGGATGCTGAGCCAGGATTCAGACTGGGTCGTCAACTAACCACCGGATACCTGAAGCCAGTGGAGGCCAGAGCTGCTCTAACGAATTTCTGACCGCGACAAGTGTTTGCAGGTGAGCATCACATTCTGCTTTTTAAGTCTTATTTTTAGGCCTCGACTTTAACACCATATTCTTAATTTTGTGATGTTGCACTCTTGGTTGACAACTTGGTCATACTGCCATTTTTGAGATTTTAGCTAAATCTTTAGAAATCTGAGTGTTATTTTCCATTACTTTACCCCCAAAACCAGTTAAAAATGTTTAACTTTCTCTATTAATGGTTTTAGTCTTTTATGGAATTATTGATTTCAGTCATTGCTTGGGAAACTGTAAATACTGAATGGAACTCTTAAAAGGATCCATAAATCAATCTACTTTCTTCTACAGGTCCTGCCAGTATCAGCCCTGACTCCTGAAGGACTGTGCAAACTGCAAGAGGCTTCTGGTCATCTTCAACCTGAGCCAGAGCCTGGAGGGGATCCTGACTTTGTGGAAGACTTCCTGCATGGTTCCAGTCCTGAAGACGTCTCAGGAGGGGCAGGTCTCTCCTGGACTGTTCCCTGGACTCTGAGGAAGATGCTGGCCAAGCAGGCATCCATCATGGACAACCCCTCTCACCCTCATAACACTGTTGGGGCCTGAGCAGCCCCTTCAGCCAAAGACTGTTACACCGTCCCTTTTAAGGAGTGTGAGATCATTCAAGCCAGGGACAGGCAACTTTGGTTTCCAAGGCTATAACCAGGGCTTTCTAGATTGATTAGATTAATTAATTATAATGCATAATTAGTGCATTATTTTTTTAATCCAGAGTAATCTCACACTTAATTGTCTCTTTCAACACACTTTGGTTCAGCTGCTTCAATGTCCCCCTGCAGCCACAGTTATGAAAAATAAGTCAATCATTGATCCTCATTTTTTCCGACATTAATGCTCAGCTGAATCAGGACTGGTTTAATAGATGGATGCGCAGTATTTTTGGTCCTTTTTCTAGTATAATTACGTCTATTTTCCTCCCTGCTGCATCAGTTATCATTTTGATATTGACTTGTATGTGAATGCCATGCATTATGGGTTGTGCACAGCAGTTTTCTCTTAATGTGCAGCAGCTTTCAAGAAAATTACATGTACATATTTTGATTTATCCACCCTTTCCATCCTGATATCTCCACTGTAGATTATAAGTTGATTAGGGACCTGGGTTCTGAGCAGGTTCGGGTGACGGCCATCAGGTCCATCAACGACTGTGAGGTTCCCTGGGTTTGTAAAGTTAAAATGGCATTTCTTTTATGATTCTAGAAGAATCAAAAGGGTGGAGCGGTATAAGGTAGACATTGTTTCTGACATTATTTCTGATTAGTCTGCATGACTTTGCAATTTGTGATTAGTTGTATAATTCAGGAAGTTCTTGTGTTATGAACAAAATGTAACTCATCATTGAATCACGCACTTGTCGGTCCTCTTTCTCTTCCCTCTGTATCAGAGCTGTTGGCAGGGCCCATACTCAATAGTTATCTAGCTAGATTACAGTATTGCAACAAATACACTCGGTTCCCTTCATTAATTCCCTACAAAGAACAAAACATGCACTAGTAATCCAGTTTTACAAGATTATATTTAAATATTGCATATTTTTCTAAACTGTGCATGGTGTTGTGCAGGTGGATTTACTTCTTGGCTGATGATCTCATGTTTTCTTCATGTTTGTTGACACTAGAAATTTTCTACAAGTTCTCTTCTATTTTAACTCTTGTAAAGTATATATAAGAGCTTGCATAAATGTGAATATACTTTTTTGTCTGCAAAAATATGTATGTAAAAACTGTCCCATAGATGCTACAGCCAGCTATCCAAAAGCCTCTGCTCCTCAACATGTTAAATTATTGATAATACTATTACAGTTTAAGATGCGTAATGTTACCTGGATATTTTTCCCTCATTCAAATCAGTACCATTCATACTGTTTTCTTAAAATCTGGTCTGATCCTTCCATAAGTCAAAGTGTGCATGTGTAAATTTGTAAATAAGACTATTATATTACTTTTTGTTATATGGTATTGAAGTATTGGCACTTTTTCCCTTACTTTGTTTTTTTTTTGTTTCATGTCTTTATTAAACAGTGCAAGTGTTGCAAACATTTCTAGTTTACATTTTGTTTTTGTTAAATATTTGCTGGTTATGTTTCCCTCTACTTTGAGCTGTTGTCATAATCAAGGTTAAATAAAGGTTCATCTTATCTTTAATAACAATTGATGAAATGTCATTATTTTTACTGTGGCTTATAATTAAATGTTAAAATATTCAACCATCTATCTGGTTTCTGTTTGGTCATTCAGACCAAAAACCAAGAGCAAATAAATCCAACCATTGAATTTGTTTCCATATAGTCAAATGCTCTTTAAATATATACTACCAGGACCTGGGGTAAGATGGAGAATATTTTAATCAGTCTATACGCTGTTGTGAAGTTCTATAAACTATTTATTTACCATTTAGTAGATTTACTCTGCACAGTGCTGTTTGGTACATTACATTACTATAGAAGAGAATCAGGGCCACTGAATAAAAATAGGATTTTTTTTTTTTTAATTCTAAGAAAAAGTCAGAATTCTAACTTTTTTTCTTGGATTTTTTTATTTTTTGGCTTGCCAATGTTTTTAGAGAAAATTGAATTTCATACCAATAGGTGTTAACACTTAAAATAATGACCATGTTAACTGGCAACTTTCAGTCACAAATATTTTTGTCGTTGTGGTTACTGCTGATAACAAAAAGTGTCCCAACAAATTCTTTAAAAAATGTCAAACGCATTCATTAGTTGTGTCCTCGATAAAAATTTGAACAAGAGGCATTAGTCAAGATACTTTGCTGTCGCGATCTGTTGTTGGTGTGACAGCCACAGGTGCATCCAGCTAAAAGTCACCAGTTAACACGGTCACCTCTTAAACCATAACAGCAATGCATAAACAACCCACATAATCCAAACACACCAGGTGGAATACGTTTTCCTTGAGACCGTGTTAACTGGTGACCTGAGTCTTTGGTTACAGTAGATGTCAAAGACTGGAAGCGTCACGACTTAGGTGGCTTTCACATTAGGGGCCCGGTCCTGGATCTGAGTGCACTTAAGCCTGAAGTCCAGTTCGTTTTGGTCAGTAAGAACGCAAACGAACTGTGCCCGGGCCCACTTGGGTAAGCTCACTTAATCCTCTGAGCTGTAGTACATGTGCAGATACAAAGAGTGAAGCTGCTGGCATCTTAAAAAGTGATTTTAAATCCCCCATGGCTTCAGGATGGACTTTTTTTAGCCAGGTTCAAACAAAAACAAACTTTGCTTAGGTCATGACCCGACTGGTTGCTGGTAGCTGCTTCTTCTCTCTCCTCTCTGGCAGGTTCGTGAACCAGCTACGTGCATACCGCCACCTGCTGTTTCAGACGGAATACACAAGCAAGTGGGCCTGGGCACGGATCGATGTTGCTAGCTCAGTGGCGCCACCAGCGGTAACCCTGTAAGCGCTGTGCATATGTTTTTGCCAGTATATACATAGTTTTTTAATGAAAATCAAAGCTTGGCAACAGCTGATGGTAGTTTCATTCACTATCTCTCCTCTTCCTGTCTGTCTGTGAGATGCAGTCTGTCTGTGCTGCATCTCACAAATGCCTGTGTGTAAAAGTACTACTGCATGTTAGTTTTCTGCTGAGTAGAGTAATAGGCTACTGACTGTGTGACTGTATGTTGCAGCCTATGGGTGGGCAGGCAAAACAAAAAAAAAGCATCATATCCACATAGCCTATCACATCCTGACTTGTTCACAAAAGCATCATATCGTTAAACCCCCCACCAATCACAGGCAATCAAGTGCTAATTTCAAAATTAACATTAGCAGCGAGAGTTAATTTCAGCTAACAGCTAGTGACATGATGTAAATTTTTATGCCGGTGATGAGCAGGTGCAAGTTTTAAACACTGGACATAACTATAGTAAGAGCGGAAAATGCACAGCATTGTTCATAAAACCTTCGACCTGTAGCATAGCCCGGTTTTCTGATTTTTCCATCTTCTGGTTTTTCATTACTTATATTGACAGATATGTTTCTTGTAACTCTAGCTGCTCTTCTCTTTGCTGCTCTTAAAGCAGTCTGATGTTTTAAGGGGCAGTTTTCTGGCTGCGTGTAGTTAATGAGTTTTGGTGCAGTACTTGCAGTATTAGGCTCTCTCTCTCTTAGGGGTGGATAAAAATATCGATTAATCGATGCATCGCGATATTTCCTCTCCCAATTCAGTATTGATTCAGCAAATCCTCTGAATCGATTCACCTCCTGGCCAGTGGGGTCGCTGTGCGTGTGATTCGCATTGTATGGACCAAGGCCGCACTAGACCAAACAAAAACAACAACCAACCATAACCATGTGAGGTTTATCACAATTTCCAAGAGGACAGAAATAGTCTTTAAGTTTACATGCACTTTACATTTTCAGTGTTTATACAGAACTGGCATGTTTTTTACTTTTGTACTCCATCTGCACAACTAAGTTATTATTTTGCAAATGTTTATTTTCAGATGTTTTATTGCTCAAAAAGGTGAGGTGACTTACCAAATATGTTCACATGGGCATGAAAATAATTATTAAAAAATTGTCAACAGGTTATTTGTGTATTTCTACTTCTTACTGAATTGACATCGAAGCACTTAAATAAATATTGAATCGAATCGCAACCTAAAGAATCGAAATCGAATTGAATCGTGAGGTTCTTAACAATGCCCAGCCCTACACTCTCTCTCTCTCTCTCTCTCTCTCTCTCTCTCTCTGTGCACCTGTTTTTGTAAGTGAGCTCTTGTCCTAGAGGTGTCATTCATGCACTGGAATAGTTATTGTGCGTACGCTGAACTGTTATCCTGGTGGCGCTACTGCTGCCCCTCGATGCTGATTGGTCCTGTCACTTTCTAACCGGGCCCAAACAGTTCAGACGGGAACTTTGCAGGATGGATTCACCAGTGAGAAACACGGAAACTGGCGTATCCATCTGCTTTGCAAGGTTACCAAAAATCACAACTAATCATGATAAGATGATAAAACTCACACATTCAGAAGGTGGATAGAGATGCAGATTTGTATTGGATTAGTGTTACCTGTGGACCTCTTTGTGCTGAAATATGGAAATTTGCTCTGGAAATTTTACTGTGCAAATTACAGACATAGTCAATTTTGTGCAGGATTAAAAACACAGACTTCCTGCATGATTATTACAAATTACCAGAGGTCTTTAGATTATTCCCGTCTTTGAATAGGGTATAAGACTAGCTACAAAACAATCTATGTTGACCAAAACTCTGACTTCAAGTCAGTTTAGTTTTTAACATGGAGATGTAAACTAAACTAGAAACGTAATTATGGAATTCATTATTTTTACTTTTAGTTTTCTGTTTTGACCTTTTAACCCCCAGGCATCACTAGGGACATTTTTGTCCATTTGGGCAAATTTTTCCCCTTTCTCTGCTCACCATTTTGGCTGTTTGGCTGTGCACATGGTCCAAGTTTTTGCAAAGAAGTTTCTTTTCAAGGCAAATTGTTGAATTCAAATTTCAATTGCTCTAATAGCTCAGGGGAATGCTGTGAAACAAATTTACTACCCTTTAAAGCCTTTAAGGATAAAAATGTCCACTTCTAAAAAAACTGCTATAAAATCTTAACAGATTAATACTTTTTTCTGCTTTTTTTGCATAAATCTCTTAAACAACTTCAGCTGTGCTCAAAACTACCAAACATTCAATCATTTGAGGATTTTAAACCTTTAAATGCCAGTTTGATTACTTGTTGTCAATGTTGTTTTAATGAAAAAGTAAAAAAATGTGAAATCTTCCTTGAACCAAATGTCGGATGGTTGGGGCATTATTTCTAAATCCAGCTTGGACATGTCAATGATTAGCCAAAATGTTGGCTTTGATGCATTATTAGTTTTTGTGTAGCATCAGATTTAAAATTTACTACCCTTTCGAGTCATTAAGGACAAAAATGTCCACTTCCAAATATGACAATAAAAATAGTATTCATTCATTTTTTTCCTGCTTTTTTTTTGGTCAAATCTGTTGATCAACTTCAGTTCTGATCAAAACAATCAAATATTGAATAATTTTTTAGGATTTTAACCCTTTAAATGCCAGTTTGATTACAGGATGGTCATACTTGAAAAAAAAAAAAAATACACATAAAACAATAATTATGTTCCAGAAAACTAATGTTGGGGGGCTGGGGTGGGGTGTTTCTTTAAATCAGTCCTGGGTATGTCAAACATTAGCCAAAATATTGACTTTGATGCATTATTAGTTTTTGTGTAGCATCCGATTTAAAATTTACTACCCTTTCAAGTCACTTGATGTTGTCCTTAATGATTTAAAAGGGTAGTAAATTTTAAATCAGATGCTACACAAAACCTAAAAATGCATTAAAGCCAATATTTTGACATGTCCAAGCTGTATTTAGTAATAACGCCCCAGCCATCCAACATTTGGTTAAGAGATTTATGCAAAAACAAAAGCAGAAAAAATTTTAATCTGTTAAGTTTTTATAGCAGTTTTTTGGAAGTGGACATTTTTGTCCTTAATGGCTTTAAAGGGTAGTAAATTAAAGTGATGCCTGAGGGTTAAACTTATTATTTTGATGGTTCTTTTTTATGTCAGAATGGTTTTTCATCAGTGCCAAGTTTTTATTTCCATAATTCATGACTGGTGAAAATGAGGTTGACCGTTTTATGGTTAAATGTTGATCCTGTTAGACTCTCAGGTTAGACCCAGATTCTGAATATGGCCCCTGCTGTGACTGAGTCTGACACCCCTGAATTCATATTTTATTTTATGTGCATTTTTAATGCTGAATGATTAAAATCACATACTTTTTCATCAGTTTAATTTCTATCTTCACTTTTTGTTCCTTCCACCCTTAAGGCATCTTTCTTGATAAATGAAAATGTTTGAGCTGTTAATGATAAATGAAGAACAATCTAAATTGAAAAAAGCCACTACTTTCATCAGATCAACCTTAAATTAATATAATCAGGAATTCTGGATTTATTTTACACAAGTTTTTATCACCTGCACTTTCATCAGTTAATTATTTGTTAGTTTCACTCTCAGACTTTACCAGAACAGCAGGAGAAACTCTGATTGCACTCAAACACTGACACCATGTGGGCAAAAGAAGAACTACACATTCAAAGCAGAAGAGCTGCAGAAATAGAATAAAAACAGAAATAAAGATGAAGATACAGAGGACAACCAGTCTTATTTTTGATGCTTTTGCTTCTTTATTTCTTCTCTCTGTCTTTTTCATTTCTACATTTTCACTAACATTATATACAGTGTGAAGAACTCAGCAATTATATATATGGTGTGTCACACACTGCCTGGCCAAAAAAAAATTTGCCACCAATCAAAAAGGTCACACACTCTAATATTTCATTGGACCGCCTTTAGCTTTGATTACAGCACGTGTTCGCTGTGGCATTGTTTCGATAAGCTTCTGCAATGTCACAAGATTTATTTCCATCCAGTGTTGCATTAATTTAAATATTGATTATGGGAGAGTCTGACCACTGCGCAAAGCCTTCTCCAGCACATCCCAAAGATTCTCAATGGGGTTAAGGTCTGAACTCTGTGGTGGTGAAAATGATGTCTCATGCTCCCCGAACCACTCTTTCACAATTTGAGCCCGATGGCATTGTCATCTTGGAATATGCCCGTGCCATTTGGGAAGAAAAAATCCATTGTTTAAGAAATGAGAAGTTACTCATTGCATCTGCTGGGGTTAAATAACTTGTTGTCAGATAAAAGATAATCAAGCACTGGGTTTGTTGCCCTCAGTGCAGGCTCACAGGCAAGGCTCTTCCTCATGGCAGAGGCATCATACGTAAGCCAGCAGTTTACACCTAATCAAAGCTCTATAAAACGTCAACATTTGCAATTCTGTGCACTCATTTGTGGATTTGTGCATGCATTTGCAAATCTATCTATGCATTTGCAGATTTGTGTACGGATTTGCAAATACTTATGAAACAATAATAGCTCCATATTTGACAGCCCAACACCCCTGTTAAATTTTTGGTGTTTATTTTGACTTATTGACCTGTTTTTATCTCTTAGTACTTTAAGATGTTTAAACCATATTTTCCTCCTCTCCTGGTCTAATCAGCCAGGGTAACTAAAACACTTGTGTGGGTGTCCAGAGGCTCTACAAAGAGGAAAGGTGTGCTCCGTTTCCCACACCACATAATAAGCATAGCATGGATGTGGCATAGTCAGTGTTCAGCCTTAACTGTCGTGTTTTTTTATTGTGTGAAGCTAAAATCGTTACTGAAATTGAAACCCAATCAAACAGCAGTAATAAGCACACATACAAGGATTTCTTTTTGAGATGCTTTATTTCTATTCTACTGAACAAATCAAAGTGATTAAAGATTGAAAAGATTGGTTTACATGAAATAAAACCATGAAGCACTAAATCAGCTCATCTGCCTTACTGATTTTTAAATCGGGGAATCTCAACAATCATTGAGAGCAAGAAACATGAATAAATGTTATCTCAATTTTCAAAGACATGATGTCCAACAGCACAGAGGATTTTCAGTCCTCACAGGGACGTGTAGAGTGATTTATCACAGATTTAGATTTATGTAAATATTCATCAGTAAAACTGACTTGGATTGAACTTCATGAAGTTTATTTCTGATACAATGATAAGCAAAAAGAAAAAAAGAAAATGATCAGATGCTAGAATATATTTTGGAATAAAAATATCCATCACCATTTAATCAAAAATCACATGCAGTTTAAGCATTCTGCTTCATCTACGACCTTTAAAGGCTTCTCCCATTGACCATTAGGGGCAAGGATCAGCGTTCGGCAGAGGTTCACAGCGATCCACAACAGAGTGGATCCCTCCAACATTGGTACCAGTGAAGGTCCCGCTGATGGATCTTGATCTGGTCGTTCCATCTTTGTACGTGCGGGTGAGGGTCGCTGTGAAGGGGATCTCTGCCTTATACTTGCGTCCCACCATGCTGACGCTGCAGGAGTGGTTTGGGGGAACATTTTGCTTGATAGAGACAGAGTAAGTGGTCGACTTCATCACAGTGGATCCCCTGGACAGGGTTGAGGTTGCCTCAGTACTGAGTGTGACACCAGCAGACCCGACAGAGGGGATTTCAGCTGTGATAGTGCGAGTGGCCCCAACTGTAAGGGAAGTGCTGGAATCCCATCTTTTCTCCTCCTGAAATGTACGTGAGAGTTGAGCTGTCTTTTCAACCGAGCGGCACTCATTATTGATGATGGATGACTGGCGTAACACCTCTGGAGGATGCTCTGTGATTTTAGCATTTGAAGTGTCATATTTAACATTGTGCATGCGCTCTGTGCCAAAATTTTTGTTTATGGTTAGATACTCGTAGACTTTGTACCAATACTCCTTACTCTGCCAGGGGAGGAAGAAGGTCTTAAGGAAATAGAAGACCTTATGGAGGAAGAAGACCTTATGTCCGACATGCACCTTCCCAAGACCGTACTTGTTTTTTCCAACATAAATACTCCTTCCAGCGCAGGTCTTGACTGAATTTGCTGGCACCCCACCCCAAGAACCACCCTTCCATTCCAGTCTCTCAAAGTTGTCTTTGTTCACCAGGATTTCAAACGGGTGGCCTTTATGCTCTTTCTCTGCATAGGGATAGTGGCAATAAGACCCAAACCTAGGGTTGAAAAAACCTGTCTGGCACCCATATTTGCAGACATAATCGTAGCGTTTGGTGTAACTGATGTAGACCTGAACAGCACCAGAGGGGACAGATCCATGATAGGTCTGCCATTCCAGAGCGGATCCATGATCAGGGGTGGAAGAATATCTACGGATTCTGTTACTCATGTGAGCTGGAGGGGCCGGCAGAGATCTCTTCACTTTGATTTTAGGGATTATGTTCCCTAGAGCAGGGTTCAGGTGGAAATCTGCATAGGAGGGAATAAAAAAGGCACTGGTTAAAATCCTTTAAAAGCCCAAGTAATACCAAGAACATAAAATAGCAATGGGGTAAGGTATGAACTGTTGTGTCAATTAGCCCTTGGAAGAATGATAAAAAAACTCATCATGTCAGCGCTTTAAGTGGAAAAAATAAGTGCCGGTACTCTCTTCTCACACAATCCCAGAACTACTTTGGGCAGTATGGAGCAAAAATCATGTCTTAGTAGTAATTCAGCTGAATGGCAATACATGATTTATATTTGAATATTTCTAATCTACAAAGAAATAACAAAAACTGTCACCTCTAAGTCAAATCCACATTGATCAAATGTCCTGGTGTTACTAACAGGAAGCTAATCATTGTCACCATAGAAATGGAATATTACGTAAGAATAAACAACCACAGCGCTTAACAAATTTATTAGACCACCACCCAAAGTAAGGTTTATGCCACAGCTGCCCTAAATTAACAGCATTGGTAAAAATTGGTAAAAGCAAAATCATTTTTTATGTTTCTGCAATGGTTAATACACCAACATGTTGAAGCTCTTTAACCCAAATTATATTTTTAATGCTAAAATAAAATTATTATTGTTATCCATAAATCTTCAAATTTACTGATTTACAAAAAAACTGAAAAAATAGTAAAGCACATCAATATTTCTTGATTAATATGTCAAATTATAGTTATTTACTTGCATTCCTGAACAGAAGAATGAGTTTTAGTGGTTGAAAGTTATGCTTGATTCATTTCTGACTTCTCAGAGAAGCCCAGTGAGCCGGCTCAAATTTGGGTGAATTCAGTTTGAAATTCCTCATTCCTGTTCAAAATGGTAAAACGTGGAGAGCTCGCTGAAAATGAAAGAGTCCGCATTAAAGCACTTCATGATGCTGGATGGTCTCTGAGACAAATATGACAGGTGGTCTAATAAATTTGTTAAGCACTGTATTAAAAATAAAGCTCCTTAAATAAAATAAGAAAAAATGAAATATTATTTCCCCACTAGACTCAGCATTTGAAATAGATAATTTTGTGGTCAGTAATCCAATTACTGTTAATGATTCATAGTCCCAGTATTCCTGACTTTCTCTTCATGATTCCCTACACCATCCACTGTCCTGTCCTCTCCAAATAAATGCAACAAGCCTTAAAATAAATCTTTAAAAAAACATGGAATAACAACTTAAAAAATTAAACAAAATTATATACTGTACATAAAAAGTAAAAAGGCTTTTTAATGAAATATAAACATCAAATGCAATGAAATTAATAGTTGTTCTTTGTCACCAAATGTAGAGATTAATCAGCCCCTCCTCTCACTGACACCCTGAGTCTCTGCTCCGTCTGTGATCTGACTTTGCCACTGTATTATCAGGCTTTTTGCCTTTGCAGGTGAGTCAGCTGTTCTCTGAGCAAAACTACAGCCCTGATCCTTTGAACAACAGTCTGTTCGGTCATTTTGAATACCGTTATTGAATATGGTTAGTGTTGATGTCTGGCTCAGTGGCAGTATGAACAGGTGTCGGTGGGGCATCAAGCTCCTTGGCGGAGGAGGTGCTGTGCTCACACTCGCGTACTGCGCCACTGTCCAGGAGAGGTGAATGATTTTATCTCTAGTTTCCCTCCAACAGTGGCAGGTGAGTTCACCTGGATTCTTGTACAGATAAAAACATCACAGTACACAGTGGGAAGTGCGCCGTGCACCACAGAATACATCTATTTAAATGCCATCATGAATCATCTATTAAAGCTGTCATCTGTGGAGAGGCCAAAAAATTGTAAAGGAGGGCGTACTGGCAACTGATGAGAAAGTGGAAGAAGTCCCGGTACGCCAAGGGGCAAAATTTAGAAGTGCCGGTACTGTATATAGCATATAGTTATAGAAATCAACTATCCAACCAAATAACTATACAAATAAAAAACAACCCAACCTACCAGAATATTTTTTTCTCAGCCAGTGGAGCCCAGTCAACTTCACAGAGTGATATCACTCCATCTGACTCTTCAGCAGTTGTCTCAAACTTCCTGTTTCTCTAAGACTTGCAAAAAGCTGATTTTTGCAAGCTGATAACAAAAAGGCCCTAAAATCACAACTAACCATGACAAGATGATAAAACTTACACATTTTGAAGGTGGATAGTAGTGCTAAATGTCATACAGGTTCAGCAAATACTGCAATTTTAGAGTAAAAAATGTTGGAACCATTTTTGACGTACTTGTTTAGATATGTGAAATGTTGTCTATATTAAGATAATGGACAACTATACTAAGGGTATTTTTCCCTCATGACATTCAACAGCATTTCTGTCATCAAAACAAAAACTGCCTGAGAGAATGAAATGAACGTTAATCTTTCAGATGTTTGATAGGCTGAAGCAATTAAAAGAATCATTTCCACTACTTCATGTGCTCGGTTGAGCCTCATTCAGTTTAAAGTTCTCCACAGGATCCACTATTCCAAAGCCAAGCTAGCAGAAATAAATCCAAGTCTGAACAGTAACTGTGATCAATGTAACCATGCTCCAGCCAATCATATCCACGTTTGTTTTTATGTATATTTTTGTTTATATATGTTCTTTTATTAGTATTACTTTGTTAATTTTTGTTCAGTGTGCTTTCATTGCAGACCCAGTGACTGCTGGGGGTGGGATGGGGGGGCCCCCTTTTCTTTACAGTAACTTTGTGTCATCACATGCATTATTACTGATGTAATTATACATGTAAAAACCCAATAATATTGTCTAACCAAAACAAAAAATGAAAAATATATGTGATTTTAGCCAGTTTAACAACAGCATAACAGTTCTGTTAAATTAAACTTACATGTATTCGTTTTTTTGTTGTTGTTTTTTTTCTTTTTTTGGGCCTCATCAGTTATTCAGTGTGATTATCATAGGTGTCCTGTTGGAACTCTTAGATAAACCTGGTGGTACCTCCATTACTTAAGCAGTATTCTAAAGTAGGGATGCACCGATCCCGAACCTGGTATCGGTTATCGGCCCGATCCAGCCCCTCAAAGCTGGATCGGGTATCAGTGGGAAAGGGCTGATCCGTGGTGCTGATCTAGGCAACCAGCTCTTGGCCTTTTTTTTTTTTTTTTTTCTCGTAGGATGTCACACGCATGCCCCTGTCAAGGAGAGAGCAATGATAGCATGGCACGCTAACAGCAGAGGCTCCGCGGCGTGGAGGCATTTCACTCTCTTTACACCGACAACAACGGTGTCATGCAATATATGCAAAGCGAATGTTTAGAGAGGGGGTGGTCACTCTGCAAGATTCAACACAACTAACTTAATTAAGCATCTAAAGAAGTACCACACCAAAGAATATGAGGACTACGGACAAACGAAAAAGACTGACGAAACGAAGCAGTTAACTTTGTCGGCTACTCTGCAAAGACGAGAGGAGCTTTCCGCTGACAGTATGAAAGCGTCAAAAATAACAGAGAAAGTGCTGGAATGTATAGTTTTAGACAGACAGCCCCTGCAAGTGGTTGAAAATGAGGGCTTTCATCGCCTTCTTGAACACTTAGAACCACGGTACTCTCTGCCATCCCGTAAATATATTTCTGAGAACGCTCTGTCTGAACTCTACAAAAAAGTGTTAGCAGCAAGGAACTTGAGGAGGGTTTCTAGAACAAAGAAGGCTTGGTGAATTAAGGCCAAACTGATGTTCTTCACTCCCTGTCTGACATCTGCTCATCTGTACGTCGCTGGGATCACAGAACAAACAAGTATATCACTCCTGTATTAATAACTAGTTGACTGGAGGATTGGAGGAGGTAAGTCAGATTAGTTGATGAGTTTCTTTTTACCTTCTTCAGTGGTTGAGTTCTGCTCCTCAGTGTCCTGATCAACAGCTGAACACAGAGCCAGCAGGGCGACCAGCAAAAACACAGAGAGCTTCATCTACAACAGAGAGCAGACAGAGACAATGAAATCAGGAGAGTATCACCACTTTGTCGCATTCCACCCATTTTTCCATTGTTTTTGCCATTTTTGTATTTTAGATGATTTTTATTTGGTTGTGTTTAACTCAGACTGGGAAAAAAGAAAATATACTGACCAAACACTTTTGTCTCTACAGTTGTATTAAATCATATAGAACACATGATTTTATACAAATTAGTCAGTTCAGAAATCAGTCACTGCTCAGTTAAAGCAGAGTTGTCATTCTATATGAAGTTAAATTTCCTGTTGCATAAATCTTTATTTTATCAATAAATTACTTTGATCATTCAGGGGTGTTTTTCTGAGAGAATTAACAGCAGCTCTCACTGTGACACAGTTGTCTTTAAAATGGTATTTTAGACATGTCTATGTTTGATATCAGATTAAACAGGCTTACCTTTGCAGTCCAGTCCAGTTTGATTCTCCTCGGTTCTCCTCCAGCTTTAAATACTTTCAGCTTTATCTCTGCCAGTCATTAAACCAACAGCTTTGACTGAAACTGACATTGTGTACATTTCTCATAATTTTCTTTTTTTTTAGATGAATGTAATCAGTCGTTTCTTTGTTTAGCACCAGTGCATAACCAAAGTTATCTCAAGACTCTATCATTGCTCAGTGCAAACACTCCT
This sequence comes from Cheilinus undulatus, assembly GCF_018320785.1. Taxonomy (NCBI): domain Eukaryota; kingdom Metazoa; phylum Chordata; class Actinopteri; order Labriformes; family Labridae; genus Cheilinus; species Cheilinus undulatus. Next base: position 51,862,652 of record NC_054869.1, read on the forward strand.
CCCTGTCATGACAGTATTTCCTTGTTCAGCCGTTTATCATCTGACTTCTTAACCTGCTGTAAAAAGCTGGAAACACATCCACGTCCACTTATGAGCTACATGTTATGAAAAAACATTGGATTCTTTTTAATATCAAATAAAAATATATTTAATGTTCCCCAGTAACAACACAGTATTTCATAAAATATATCCAAATAGGCTCATAAGTGGGGATAAAGGGGGGAGCTTTCTGGGCCCAGCCAAACTGGGGGCCCATGGAAGTCAGGAAAATCCTAGTCCACTGTAAAATGGATCAGTATTAACAATTTTTTATTTCTAACCTGAATAACAACCAGTCTTATCAAAGAAACACTTTTTGTCCATTACTGCAACATGTTTTTGCCAACTGTAGCTGCTTTTTGCCCATTTCTTGCCACTTTTTGTCACTTTTGTTGCCACCTTTTGTCCCTTTTCCCCCATTTCTACACCATCTTTTTTTGACAAACCTCATCTTCTAATTCTCAGATATTACAGACTCCTCTAATCCTGTCCTAAACATTGACATCAGGGGAGTAATTCACAAACTGTCAGCGGTCCCCTGGTCATACTGATCCTTTGTGAAACAATACTTAAAAATGATTCATCTCATGTAAAATGAACTAAAGAAGACTGTCTGAGCTGGAAACTCCAGGGCTGAAAATCAGTCCTACTCCTGTCCTGGATTTATGTCTAATGACTCTGAAATATATGAGTGTTTCACTTTTTGGATTAAAGTACAGAATTATGAACCTTTTCACAATTTTCTCCATTCACCTGTATGCAATGTAGAAATAAATGTTGTATTTGACCACTGTCATGTGCTCCTCTTTACGTAATTTGTTTATTATTCGCCCTCACGGATGTCCGTGAAGGTGTCATTTCTACAGAACTCTGTTTTATTTGTCCAGTGCTGATAAGATGATTTAGAATATAAGATGAGTTTCTGTTGGCTGTCAGTGGAGCCGTGAACAAAGCTCTCAGTTTCAGGTTTTTAAAGGGTTGATTGCTCCCCCTCCCATCTCTCCTGCAGACTTGCTTTTATATTAGCAACATCAGACTGTGCCTGGGCGCACCTATGCGTGTGCTCAGTTTGATTCAGGTAGTGTTATGTACATAGCCGGTTTGCAAACCCACCAAGGAGGAGAAAGAACAAGCTACCATGGCAGCCACTCAGGTCATGACCTGAGCAAAGATTGTTCATGTTTAAACCAGCAAAAGAGTTCATTCTGCTACCATGGATAGTATCAAATCATTCTTAAGCAGTGTTGGGGGTAATGCGTTACAAAGTAATCTGTTAAAGTACTCAGATTACTTTTTTTTGTTGTAATGAGTAACGTAACAAATTAGTTTTACAATTCACATAATCCGTTATCAGTTACATTTTCATAAAAGTAATCCGTTACTGAAAGAAAGTCTCCAATTTCCTTTCTCTTCTGTGACTTCAAAAAGAGAGAAAGACAAAAAGGAAGCTCCTCGAAGCGTCTGCACTGTTTGCCCTCCTTTCTTTCTGTAGTCACGTTGGCATGTAGCGCCATACCGGCAGAAGGTACCAAGCAGCAACCTCTGGTCCTGAACAATGAAGCCAATGCAGAAGTGCAAAAAATTGCTATACAGCAGGTGTCCACTTGAGGCTGGCTGCAGGAACACCAGAAGTCCTGTGTGGACACATGTTAAAAAGCAGTTATTTACACCGGTTTACAGCCTGGTTAAAAAAACAAACGTGTCTCGTTAGCTAATGTCTTCATGTGCTCTCACTGTACGGGGGGTGAATTTTTATGTACCTCAATTGTTTAGAGTGTATATTTAGGAAAAACCTCACTGCGCACTGATTGTTGCAACGCATTTGATTGGCAGATAGCTTGACAGGCAGAAGCTATGTTTCTGTCAACCAGAATGCTAGCTTGCTAGCTGACAGGAAGTCGAGCTTAGTGGGCGGGCCGTTAGGTTGAGCCAAAGTTTGATTGAGACCAAGATTTCAATATGGATGCCTCCGTGGATTGGCCTCAAAACCAGTTCGAGTCTGCCTATTGTAAGCAGACAGCTGTCGTCACACAGGCTTTGTCCAATTCTTTCTATAGTCAGAAACCCACCTCAGGCACTCGGACTGAGGTTTAATGGGCGGATCTAAGTTCTAGGTTCTATGAAGAGTTATGACAGTCAGTTAAGTAGTGAAGCATTAAATTATACTTAAGCCTCCCTTGAAATAACTCCCACCAACACTGATTTTTGCCTTTTTTGTTACAGTATTATGTTTGGTTCTCCTTTAGTTTTAGTGTTTGGTCTGTTCAAAGTAACAAAACACTCCTTCTACATACACCACAGTATACCTTTTGTTTAAATGGAACATAAATTCTCAGGCCTTTTCAACAGGGAATAAACAAAACAAAATTATCAAAGTAAATTGGCAATCTTGCTCCAAATAAAAATAAAATTCAACCAAAAAAATTTTCCCCATTCCTTTGTTTTTGACTCAGTCTATAGTTTTGAGTTACCAAACCATCACACTGATGACTGTCCATCCTGATGTCCGATGATGATGGTAGATAAAGCGGAAGAAATGAGATGAGAAGAGATGCTGATGACTGGGGACTGTGATGCAGATGTGGAGCAATGGGATGAATGAAGATGAAGACCAGGGCAGTAGAACGGCAGGGACTCCAACCTCAACTGTTCTGAATATTTCCTCACCGAAAAAAAAAAAACAAACAAAAAAAACGCCTGCACAAGGCGAGCAGAAAGTCACTTGAATTGTCCATTTTTAGCTATAAATCCCTCTTTTTGCAAAGTTAACAATCATACTTAATTCACAAAATTCAGTACACTTCACAACACAAGGAATACACACAAGGAATTATAAACTTGTTTTAACATGTCTGTTTTTAACGGTTGAATTCAATTTTAATACATTTACAACCACTTGTATCATGTTAATATCATTTAACATCATGAATTATCGCTCACTGGCTTAAGCAGGGTGAAAACTTAAGGATAATCAGGCCGTTTTTGTCCCAATTTTCTTCCTTCCCAACTAAGGACGGCAAACACCCGATTATCCTATGTCTTATAAGATTATCCTATAAAATTATCCTCTGGTCTGAGGTGTGTTAAGAGTGAATTTGTCCCGATAATTGGCTCCGAAAATAGTCGGGGCCGACCAAAAATCTTCGTGTGTGTGGGGAAAGCCAACTACTCCCGAGTCATGACTCTGTGAATTGTGACGTGGAACAGAATGTAGCCAATCAAGAAGCGAGCTGACTGAGGAACAAGGAAGCAGGCGTAAATAAAAACAAGCATGGCTGACCTGCTGAAGCATCATAAAGTTCTTTTTTTTAGTTCAGGATTTTTCTGTGAAAAATAGTCCCAAGAACACCATCATTCCCTCTTCTTGTATGTCCTCCTCCATGTTGCGTGTTGTGTTTTCCAGTTGTTGCTATGTTTCTTCTTCTTCGTTTTTGTTAGATCACGTGTGATCACGCGAGATTTCTGGCTTGGAGGACGAGATTCTAGATCAGTGGTGGGACAGAGTCATGATGTGTGTGGTGAGCTGTGTTCAGATTATCGGAGCACATCACACACGATCAAAACTGTTCAATGCCTGATTTTTTATCTTCATGTGTGGGATCTCTAACAGATAAAAAATCTCTTAAGATTAAGAAAAATCCTTATGTGTGTACCCCGCTTTGCACTCTTGGGCTGCTTTAAACTAGGAATGGGACCGATCTGATCTAATATCGGTATCGGGTCCGATATGGACGTAATTAATAGATCGGATATCTGACTGACGACGCCGATCCAAGAGACCGATCCAAATCTATCCTACAGTTTGTTGTAGACCATGAACGCACCGCAGTCTAACACGAGACAGTCTGTGTGTAACTGAGCTAGTATTAGTTAGGGATGTTCTTAGCGGTATAATTACCTAGTAGATTAAACGTAAATCTATATTTAGAATAGTCAAAACTAGTCTAAAGATGAGAGAACACAAAAAAGAGTGGGTGTGACGTTAGCCTGATAATAGTCTCTACAGCGTGGCTAACATTGAAAGCTAGCGCTGTCCACCTTCGTTCCTCTTTGCAGATTAATATCACGCTTTGATATTTGGCCTCTTTTCACTTCGGGTGAGTAGTCATACGTGAGTTTAACCATCAACAGCCCAGAAACTCTACTTTCCACTTTATTTCCATTTACTACTTTGGAAATCTGTGGTACTGCGGTCTTCCTACTATATGCTACCAGGTTAGCCACCGCAGACCTTCTCATTGTTGACACCCTGTGAAGGGTCAGAGAGGAAGGCTGCGGCCATTAACTGAAGCCACAGCAGTCTCCCGCGGCAGGAGGTTCATTATAGCGCATTATAGACAGGGATTTATAACTTACACTCAGTTGTTGTTTTTGCATAATGTTGATAATTATTTTTTAGTAGTAGTTCAAATATATATATATATATGTAAACACGTGAGGCATAGTGTTTCACTACTTCTAATGTCTTTCTTACCTTGCAGGGGCTGCCTAAGCTTTCTTCTGACTGAAATAAACAGTTGATCACTTTTTTTTAGAATCTTAATGTCTCTCTAGAGTAGTCTTTTTTTTTTGTCAAAGAATCCAGCACATGCATGCGTTGCTCTCTCATCAAGCTCCTAGGGAAACGTGAAAATGCACACTCATCCTCTTTACTAAGTTAGGCCAGCAGGGGACGCTGCTACAAAAGTAGCCTATTTGAAATGTCATCAAGTTCTGATAAAACTGGCACTTTAGCAGTATCTACGCTAATCTCTTTCGCCATAATTGCACCGGCCCCTTGCTGCTGCTTGTCTACGTCACGACTCCGATGCGCCAGAAAGTACTGTCCCTCGTCGCTGATTGGTCCTGTCACTTTCTAACCGGGCCCAAACGGTTCAGATGGGAGCTTTGCAAGATGGATTTGCCGGTGAAAAACAAGGAAACAGGCGTATCTATCTGCTTGCAAGGTTAAGAACTATCCTCACTAGTTGGATTTTTGGATAAAAGGGACAAGAACATCATCATGGTGAAACGTGAGTTTAAAAGCTGTTGACTTCCATTCAATCAGCTGTGCTATCATTTCAATTATGCTCTGTTATTACACAAAGTGTTTGTGTGATTCTATATGCCTCTGTTCAGTTTGTTGGAAGATTTTGAGCAAATTAAAGAGCTGTAAAAGTTTTCACATCTGTATGTGCAGAGATACAGATGATGGGCTGTGAATTACTCTGTACATCAGTGGCGGGTGGTGCATTTTTCTTCAGGGGGGGCTACAACAAAATCCCAGTTTGATATGTCTGTAAGTTATTTCAAAAGATGTTACTACACTGAGAGCTAAGTCATATTAATTTGCCTTTTTGCATTTGCATTTGTTTGGTTGGTGAACAAATATTAAAATAAGATGGCTATAATAAGGGTCAGCAGCAGCCACAAGTAGCTAACTCTTATAGTCAACTGAAATTTCTAGATTATCACACAATATCAACTCAATACATGAAAATATTATGTCAGAGTACTAATTGAATGTTTATTTTAAATAGAAACATTTACAAAAGACGTACTTTAAGGTGCCAGTAGTCACTGCTTCAATTGTGAATGGATAGTTAAAAAATATATATGCCAGATCAGAATGCAGCAAAAATGTTTAAACACACCAAACTATTATTTATTGATTGATTCACTTATTTACCTATTATTATTAGTCTAACATGCCAAGTTAATAAACCACAAACATTTACCCAAAGCATTAATGACTGAAGTCTACAACAAACAAACAAGCAAAAAAACAAAAAAGAAAAAGAAAAAAGTTATACTGACCCCTTGTGGACAACTCAGAAAAGAGCATGAGAACCAAAATAAGTAGGACAGCCATTCACACTGCAGGGTGGACAGTTTGTAGGGTGTCAGAGGGAATGGCATTTAACTATTACAACAAAAACACTTTAAAGAAGTAGTGAACATTTCAGCATTTTTTTTTCAGTTGTTCACAGAAGTATCTGACTGAACTACGATAAAACACATCAGTGATGGTGTTATTTCTAACATTTGCACCAAACTAAAAATCTGCATTTTACAGCTTTTAATTAGCTCAAACAGACATCTGCTCTTAAAAATCTTTTCTGAAAAGGTGGTGCTTATGTGACGTAGAAACCTCGTACAAACTCTGTATAAAAGGTAGAATATAACCGCCTCTAACCAACTTTACCATTCAGAGACCACTGCCATACTCTCCTGCTCCTGCACTGCCTCAGCTCTAACAGCTGTCCAGCTTTAGTTAACCAGCGCTGGGGCCAATGGCTCCAGAAGGCTCTCCCTTTTATCCCCTCTTATGGGTGACGGTGGCAGTCGCCCCCCCTCGTGGCCCAATTGTTGATTAACGCGGGCTTAAGTGCCCTCTTGGGAGCCAAAATGCATGTTAAAGTGCCCTCTTTGGAGCCAAAACATGCGATAAAGTGCCCTCCTGGTTGGCAAAACACACTAAACTGCCCCCTTGGCTGGTTAAAACATGAAGAACTGCCCACTTGGGTGGCAAAAATGTGTGTTTAAGTACCCTCCGCATTGGCAAAATACACTAAACTGCCCTCTTGGGTGAAAAAAAAAACCTTTGATTGCCCTCTTGGCTGGTTAAAACTTGATAAACTGCTCTCTTGGGTGAAGAAAACACATTAAACTCCAGAAGACCATTAGGACCAAGAAATACTATGAAACACTACTGTTGCAATGACTATTTTATGTTGGGCCCTTTTTTGATCTATATTGATCCAGAACTATATCTCACAGAACCAGTTTGGATTATCTGGTGCTAATATGGTGTTAAAGTGCACTAGAATACAGGAAATGGCATCTACTTCATTGAAAATGTTCTGGGGGAAGACCCCCAGACCCCCTGGGGATTTATTTATTTATTTCTGTGTATGAACAGTTTGTATGAACAGTTTATATTTTAAAATTAGAATGACTTAAAATATTTCCATCTTTATCTATTAAATGTATTACAGCCCAAACACCTTTTTCCATCCAATCTTTATATATATATATATATAAAAAAAGATTTTCTTGTATGCAAAATATACCAGTTGTTCCAGATGATGGCTTTATGTGGACGCAGCTTAAAGCTGTAGTCAGTAGAATGCTGTGAGCGCTCGAGCCAAGCACCCCAGAGGGGAAATGAGTGGACAGGAAGTAAAGCAAACACGTTTGTGATCCACTGATTTATTGCACATTACACATTTTAATCTCATAACAAATCAGGTTTATACAGTGCATGATAAATTTTATCTATAATCATATAAATGTGTTGATACTTAAAGCAAATGTTTAAAAAAATCTATTTAATGAACTTCAAATCTGTCTTCTTTTTGTGGAGAGTGTGATGGGGGGGGGGGCTCCCTAGCGCCCCCTAGCACCCCGTGTTCACGGCTGGTCTCAAGTCACTAATGTGTCCAACATAAGTGCAACTTGACCCCACGTCACGGACTCGAGTCCTCATCTTTGACACAGGCAGCCTGGGATCAAGTCCAGCCTGTGGCTCTTTCACATTTTTCCCCACTTTCTCATCCATGTTTCCATCCACTGTCCTAGCTCTCTAATAAACTCAACTAATCCAGGAATTTGTTCCTTCCATATAATCCAAAAGAAACTTAACTTTAACCCCTTACAGCCTGTTGTATCATATTTGATACATACTTTTATGATACCTCTATCTAATCAATATGATCAATAAATTACTAAAAATCTGAATACAATCTGATAAATGATAAAAATGCCCAGTGGATTATCAGTTACCAGAAACACCCGTATGAAATGAGATACAAAAAATATATATGTTAAATTTTACCGATTGTTTTGGATTTCAGGAGAAAGTGAAATAAACAATTCAGTTCCAAAAATGATAATTTTTCTGGCTATAATTTTTGTTTTCAGGCTTTGATGGGCTAAATCTAACAGATCACAACGGAGTAATAAACTTAAAACAAAAAGTAAGGCAATTTGTGTTTGGTACATTACTACGTTGTTGTAACAATCTTCTTGGTACTAAATCTTATACTGTTGGAATGCCTGTTTGTCACTCTTTTAAATGATGCCACATTTGTAAGGATCATGCATTTGTGGGATGAGCAGCAGAGCTGAGTATGTGGGTTGCGCCCATGAAAAACGTACCAAATCTTCTCTAAATATAATAGTAGAACAAATTATAGGATAAAACATGAAACAAATACATCAACATTTAAAGCAAAAATAAGACTTTATTTCAAAATAAAACTTTATTTTCACAACAGTGGATTTAACATTTTCAGTCATTCAGATCTCTGTAACAGTCTGTTTGAATCCTAACTAAATAGAAAAATAAATCAAGATCAACTTTAAGATTTTTCTTACACATCTGGTTCATTTATATTAAACATTTTATTCAACTTGCTGAGATGTTTGTGAAAAACACAAATGTGGATGGTCTTATAATTCTCTACAGCGGTGGTTCATAAACTTTGTTGAACTGAAAAATAAAATGCTTTGGTGAATGAGAACAATTTTTAAGTTCAATACTGCAGCAGAAAAATATGATATCTAAACTGAAATAGAAGGACCATTTTTATTTATTCCAGGTCTGAAAATATCAACATTTCCTTCTCTGGTCACAGTTCACATAAGGGGTTAAACTGAGACGTACCAGACTTTTACAACTATAATGGCTGAAACTCCACACTCCAGAGAGCTGTGGTGTGGGACGTCCTTCATTGTACAACCCCAATGCCAATTCCAAAAAAGTTGGGGCGCCGTGGTAAATGTAAATAAAAACAGAAATCAATGATTGCCAAATCTCATAAACCCATATTTTTCACAATAGAACATAAACTACATGTCAGATGTAGAAACTGAGACAAATTACAATTTTATAAAAATATTAGCTCATTCTAAATTTAATGGCAGCAACACATCTCATAATAGTAGGGACAGGGCAGCAAAATGCTAAAAAAGTAAGTGGTACTAATAAAAACAGCTGGAGGAGCATTTTGCAAATAATTAGATCAATTGGCAAGAGTAACAGTGACATGACTGGGTATAAAAGAAGCATTTTAGAGTGGCAGAGTCTCTCAGAAGTAAAGATGGGCAGAGGTTCACCAATCTGAGAAAACTGAGTCTAAGAATTTTCAGAAAAATGTTCCTCAATGTAAAATAGTGAAGACTCTAATTCTCCCACCGTCTACAGTCCATAATATCATCAGAAGATACAGAGAATCTGGAGAAGTTGCCACTGCATTAAAACAGGCATGATTCTGGACTGAAATCACCGCATGGGCTCAGAAACACTTCCAGAAATCATCTGTCAACACAGTTGGCAGGACAGGATCCAGAAACACCTCCGTCTTCTCTGGACCAAAGCTCATGTAACATGGACTGAGGGAGCATCCAGCTTGTTCTCCTGGCTCAGGTCTAAAGCCTGCATCTCTGATGGTATGGGGTTGCATTAGTGCCTATGGCGTGGGCAGCTCTAACATCTGGAAAGGAACTATCAATGCTGAAAAGTAGAGAGAGCTTTTAGAGCAACATATGCTCCCATCCAGACAACGTCTCTGTCAGGGAAGGCCTTGACTATTTCAGAAACACAATGCTGCCTGCAGTCCAGAGCTAGAATCCTACATCAGACAAGAATGGGACAACATTCCTCTCCCATCAGCTGGTCTCCTCACTTCCCAGACGTTTACAGACTGTTGTTGAAAGAAGAGGGGATGCTACACAAGGGTAAACATGGTCCTGTCCCTACTTTTTTGAGATGTGTTGCTGCCATGAAATTCAGAGTGAGCTAATATTTTCCTGAAATGGTAAAATGTCTCAGTTTAACATCTGATATTTTTTTTCTGTTCTTTTGTGAATCATATCTGGGTTTATGAGATGTGACAATCATTGACTTCTGTTTTTATTTACATTTTACTCAGTGTCCCAACTTTATTGATATATTCATTTATCCAGTCTATCGTTTTAAACTTCAGACAGTGAGACTTCAGACAGAGGAGGGGGTTAAGTGGGCCTTTAGGACAGTGGTTCCCAAGGTGGGGGCCGGGACCCCCCTGGGGTTGCCAGAGACACTGAGTGCTTTCATATTAGGGATTTGGTCCCAGATCCGAGTGCACTTGAGCCCAAAGTCTGGTTCGTTTGGGTAGTGTGAATGCAAACAAACTGCACCTGGGCCCGGGCCCACTTGGGCAGGTGGTCTCAGGCACGATTCAAGTGGACTCTGGCACTGTTCGGATGAGATTTTAATGCAACCATGCTCAGATACTGGACAAAGCGTCATATCAGCTTTATGACGTCATCGTAAAAATTAAACTACTTTCAATAGTGCAACAATTTATTCACATTTTTCCTCAATAAAAAGAGGAAATCATCAGAATCCAGTCCATAAATGGTCTGTTGGAACTCACCTTACGAATGAACACAAGTTGGAGTCAGTGAGAGGAAGAGCAAAGGCAATAAAAGTCTCCGCAGCGTGTATCTGTGCAGCGTGAGCCCATTTAATCCTCTGAGCTACACATAGATGTGCAAAAACGAAGAGCGACATTGCTGGCATCTTAAAAAGTGATTCTAAACATCCATGGCTGCAGGATGGACTTTTTTGCTGGGTTTAAACAAAAACAAACTTCACTCGGGTCACGACCCTAGTGGTTGCCACGGTAACTTCTTCTTCTTTCTCCTCTTTTGCGTTGTTGTAAACCAGCTATGTGCATACCGCCACCTGCTGTTTCAGACTGAGCACATACGCAAGTGGACCCGGGCACAGTTCGATGTTGCTAGTGTGAAAGCAAGCTGGGGGATGGGGGGGGGGGGTTTATTTCAAACTGTATATTTTATCAATTTTTGATTAAAAAAAAAAACCTGAAATTAATAAAAAGTAATATGAAAACATGTTAATTTGGTGAGATTTATTCTGAAATCAAAGTAAAGTTTAAAAAAACTTAAATGTAAGTCTGCTGCATTTAACCGTGCCTCAGCCACCTTCAGGTACAGTGGGGGTCCCCAGTCTCTCACACCTTTATTTGGGGGTTTAAGGAGTTTGAGAACCCCTGCTTTAGGAGACGTGATTGGACCAGTAAACTGTCATTATAAATCAAACAACCATTGGGCCACTGCCCCTACTCTATGGGCTGGTTTTTAGCAAAACAAAACAAATACATAGCCCCAAAGAACCACCAGGAAAATTCCTGGTAAAAGTCCAGGGGGCCTCATATATAACATTGCGTAGGATCCATACTGAAAGCCCCTGTAGATGAATTCCTGCTGGAAGGAGCCGGTTGTCAGAAACCCCAGAGTGGTCAGCACCTGTATATGCACCGGGATGGTGTGGTTCTAGCAGGTGGTTCTGTCTAACACTGGGCCCAGTTCAGCACATAGATCCAAGAGCACTGCTCTAGGGAATCTAAATCGGCTTATTAGTCAGTCATCATCATGGGCCAGGAAATCTTTGTGGTCCCTAAAGTCTCTCTCCATCCTGATCCTACCATTTGCGTGATCTTTCAGCAGTGCCAGCACATCCATTGTGCAGCATTACGCACGAGTGTCATTGCATTATTTATATGCTTACTCAGCATTTAGACTGATTGTTACACACCTTGTCACAATTACTACCAATCAATCAGTGCTATCCACTGCTCTATATCATTTGAAGATGAAAGTATGATATATGAACATTGTGCATACAGTAGTAGGCCTAATGGCTCACTAAAGGAACACGTCTATAACTGCAGACTTGGATGTTTATGATAACGCAGGTCTGTAAGTCTGACATGTGATGACATTAAATGTATGACATGAAACTGGCTTCAATACACCACCTCACCATCTGCGCCGCAAGTTTCTCCCATCTCCAAAATGTTCAAACGCAAGGATGAAAGTTGAGGTACCGGTGCGCACATTCTCCCTCCAAGTTTATTTTTATAAATCACAACCTTTGTGTGGAAAGTGGCATATGCCAATTTCAAGCCCTGTTTTGTGTGTAAGCAAGCTTTATAAATGAGGCCCCAGATCTGTTTCAGATTGCTTTTTGTGTTTCTGTATCCTATGAGCCTTTGTAGGAGGTTTTCTAGTTGTCATCATTGACAGGATGTACTGTTTACTATGATAAACAACATATTTACAGTCTATTTACAGAACTTCACAGAACATTTTCAGGTTTCCAGAACATTCAGGTGGCTTCATCCAGCAGTCTCTGCAGATTTTTCTGCACCTAGAAGAAGAGAAACGTTGTGTTATGGTTCCACCATGCTGTATGACAGGATCCTCAGAAACATGTTGAGTCATTCAGCGCCATTTGCTTGCTCCATTTAGGGGGAAAGTGTATCTTTACACCGTGGGCAATGTTATTTTGCATGCATGGAGATTAACTGAACAAAGTTTTTGTTATCCTGGATGCTTTCAGTGAATCAGCATCAGGCCAGAATGGATGACAGGTGCTGCGGTAGAAGGAGTCTTCACTAATTTTATCAGCAGTAAGGAGAGGTAGGCTGGTGCACAGGTCAAACCTTGAAGCTCAACTTGACATATAGTTTAGCAGAGTCAAGGAAGACTCTCTCACAGAGTATATTCTTTATTAAATAGTGGATTCCTCCCTGCTGTACACTGGGGACAGAGATGTCACACTGGCTGCGTTTGTGCTCCAGGTGCAGGATCAGCACATTTGGTAGAGCCAGGTGACTCTGAGGTCTCTAATTTCAGTTTTCTCTGGTAGCCACAGCAGAACTTTAGCTATCAATGACGTTTTAATGTTGGGATTCTTTTACTCACGGGACTGAGGAGTGATTTTCTATTTAAGGGCAGCTGACGGAACCATCGGCGTGATGTCAGAGCAAATAATCAAAATACAGTCATGGACAAAAGTATTGGCACCCCTGGAATTTCTCCAGAAAATACACCGTTTCTCCCAGAAATTATTGCAATTACAAATGTTTTTGGTATACACAATTTTTATATTTCCCTCATTTGCATTGGAACTGTTACGTTTAAGCAGGGAAATCTGCACAGGAACAACACAAAAAAGCAGAAGAAAAAAAGCCAAAATGGACATAATTTTACACAAAACTCAAAAATGGGCTGGACAAAATTGTTGGCACCCTCAACTTGATATTTGGTTGCACACTCTTGAGAAAAAATAACTGAAACCAATCCTTTCCTATAACCATCAACAAGCTTCTTACAATACAGGTGTTCAATGGGATTTAGATCCGGACTCATGCTGGCCACTTCAGAACTCTCCAGCTTTGTCTTCGACCATTTCTTGGTGCTTTTTGAGGTATGTTTGGGGTCATTGTCCTGCTGGAACACCCATGACCTCTGACCCAGACCCAGCTTTCTGACACTAGGCCCTACGTTGCGGCCCAAAGTTTTTTGATAGTCTCCAGATTTCATGATTCCTTGCACACAGTCAAGGCACCCAGTGCCAGAGGCAACAAAACAATCCCAAAACATCCTTGAACCTCCACCATGTTTGACTGTAGGTACTGTGTTCTTTTCTTTGTAGGCCTCATTCTGTTTTCTGTAAACAGCAGAATGACGTGCTTTTCCAAAAAGCTCTATCTTAGTCTCATCTGTCCACAAAATGTTCTCCCAGAAGGATTGAGACTTACTCAGGTACATTTTTGCAAACTCCAGTCTGGCTTTTTTATGTCTCTTTGTCAGCAGTAGGGTTCTCCTCAGTCTCCTGCCATAGTGCTTCATCTCATTCAGATGACCATGTATGATCTGAGCTGACACTTTTGCACCCTGAGTCTGCAGGACAGCCTGAATCTGTGTGGAAGTTGACTGAGGATGTTTATCCACCATTCCAACTATCCTGCATTGCTTTCTTTTGTTAGTTTTTCTCTTCCATCCACGTCCAGGGAGATTAGCCACAGCTCCATGGGTTATAAACTTCTGATTATATTACGCACAGTGGACAAAGGAATTTCAAGATCTCTGGAGATGGTCTCCAGAGATGGTGGGTTTAAATGAGCATGCTTGAAATAAAATGATTTACCCACAGTTTTAAAAGGGTGCCAATAATTTTGTCCAGTCCATTTTTGAGTTTTATGAGAAATTATGTCATTTTTGGCTTTTTTTTTCCTTCCAATTTTTTGTGTTGTTCCAGTGCACATAAAGGAAATAAACATGGGTATACCAAAAACATTTGTAATTGCAACAATTTCTGGGAGAAATGGTATATTTTCTGGAAAAATTCCAGGGGTGCCAATACTTTCATCCATGACTGTATAAAAAAATGTCTATTTAGTGTGAACTGTCATGAACTGAAATGAATATTTCGTTTTGTCGGTCCTTTTGATCATACATTGAAGAAGCAAATTTTCAAGTCCTACATGTTTCCTGGCCTGAGTGATTAAATTTCTGAGCAGTGCATAAGAGTTACCAGCAAAAAATAAATACATAAATGAAGAAAGAAATTTTCCAGATGCTGCTAGACTCAAACCCAGTACCACATGATTCCCAGGTCGCATCACTGCCACTCAGCCATCCTGTGACTCATTGATAACTGTGTCGTAATGTGATTTAAACCTATCAGCATTGTTCAGTGCCATTTACCGTATCTGCTCAAGAACGGCAATATATCCCTTCACCTGTTATTGATATAAATAGAAATTTACAGACAGCTCTATCGATCGCCTGGCTCATACAGCGTCATAATGGTGATTTCTGTTTGAAAAATGGAACGCAGTGAACCCGTCTGGTAGAAATGACAATTCAACCACCACTGTGATACGAATTTGCAGAAAAAGGAGGTTATCATTTTCTTTATTTTTTCAATGAAAATATGAATAATAACAGTATAATATAGTAATATTTCTCCTTTCACGTTGACGTTATATAGAGCCGTTACTAAGTCTTAACTGCTGCCTTCTGTGTGATGCCTATGCGATGAGGAGGCAGCCTTGCCTGTGAGCCTGTGTTGAGGGAAACAGACCCAGCCCTTACAATTACGGATCTGCGTACACGTATGCAGATCATGCGCAGTACAAGTGTTGCAAAAGTCAGGTGTGTATGACAGCCAATGGAGAGGCAGATTTCAGTTATAACTGATGGTTTGTGAGGATTTTGACAAGTTGAAGCAAAAAAGAGTGAGTTTTCTGAACCAGAATGAACTAAGTACACAATTACAAATTGGTCAACATATTTGCAGATTAGTGCACGAATTTGTGGATCTTTGTATGAATTTGCAAATCTTTGCATGCATTTACAGATCTGAGCTCATATTTGCAAATCTGTGCACATATTTGCAGATATGTGCACACATTTTCAAATCTGCCTTCACATTTGCAGATTTGTCCAAAGATCTTTGTATGTATTTGCAAATACTTTTGCAACAAAAATAGCTCCATATAAAGACACACATTTTGGATTTCACTTTACACTAAGTGAATCCAAAACTAGCTCTTTTGCTGTAATTTGAGCAATCAGCATGGTCAAGACTTTAGCATTTTGATAGCACTTCTCTACTTTGCTTCATCAGCAAACAACCTTTAAGACACTGACTAAAAAAGATGGTTGTCAAATTTACATACAGATACACACAGAGGTATTTGGTTGCAATCTAATCTTTAAATGGAAACTTGTCATGGTCATATTTTTAAATCATTTAAAATATTCAGAACCACACATGTGAGCAGCCAGCTGATCCACTCCACAGTCTTGGTATGTTCTTATTTTTGTTGCGAGCTTGGCTGTCAGCTGCTGCTGTCCGTCTGTAAGACGACCTGAACAGTTAATGTTGTTCAGTCACGCTGAGTGCAGACTGATGGATGAGAGACGAGCTCCT
>NC_054869.1:54055965-54140965 GCF_018320785.1 Cheilinus undulatus
TCAGTCTCTTGGACTGTTATTTTTGGGGTCCAGGGCTGAAAAGGTTGAACATCCCTGCCTTAAGGTATTGGGGGGCATGTCCGTGAATGCACTGATGGTTGAGGAGGGAGACCGTGTACCCGATTCTGAATGGGACAGGGAGCCAGTGAAGAGATTTCAGAATGGGGGTGATGTGATCATATTTGTGGACCCTCAACCCTCTGATAGTGCCAAAAAGTTCAAATCAAACCACACAGGAACCTGTTCGACACACACAGCAGCAACAATAGAAATCCTACAGTTGAGCTATTCATTGATTTTACTCCTCAGAATTTACCAGTAAACTCCTGCAGACTGTCTAAAAGGCTCAAAGTGAGGCTAAGTTCCAGTAGGAGAAGATTTTAAAATCACAGATCTTTAGGCACATTATTGACTAAAAGAGAGACCAAACAGCACAGAAACATTGGCAATATTAGATATTTTGATGGCCTTAATCCCATGAGATTTATTGCCAAGTATTTCTGATTTTTAATGATCGGTTGTGTCAGAAATGACGGGGCTGAAAAATCAACAGAGTTCCTGGTAGATTTTTACAACAAAGAAAGAAAAAATGTTGGAATTGCACAAATACAATGGCAACATTTTGGTACTGTAAGGTTGTTTCCTGCATGCTGCTTAAAAATGTGGGCTGTGTTTCCATAGGAACTAAAAAAACGACGTCTATTTCAGTTAAAATGTTGTCTGTAAAGCGTTGCACGGGTTGCGACCTTCTTATCCGGCTGAGTTGTTGCACCGTTAAGCTTCAGTCAGAGCGCTGCGGTCAACACACCAGATGCTTCTTAAAGTTCCAAGATGCACTGAAAACCTGAGGTGTTCTTCGCTGAGGCTGCTCCTGATCTATGGAGCAGTTTAGCATTAAAACTGCTGAATCCACTGAAATGTCAAATCCTTACCGAGCCTCAGCTAAAAGCAGCAGCTTGGTACGGTTTGAGCTTCACATTTTCATCTAGCTCCTGTTTCATTAGCTTTTAATGAAGCATTTCTTATGTTTTGGTATTTATTTTATCCTTTTACAGTGCTTTAGGCTGTCAGGCACTTTGGTCAGCTGAGGTTGTTTTTAATCTTCTACTGAAATAAACCTTGACTTTATATAAGGGTGTCAAACTCAATCACAGCAGGGGCCGGATTCTGGATTTAGGTCTAACCTGGGTCAACATTTAACCAAAACTTTCAACCTCATTTTCACCAGTGATAAAATATTAAAAAGAAAAAAAAAAAAAACAGCACTGATGATGAATCATTTGGAAATTCAAAAAAGTAAAAATGATCAATTTAAAGGCTCAAATCTGAGATAAAATTCCAATTTATTAGTTCAAAATATCAGAACACGATATTGAAAATAGAAAAATAATGTTTTCAAAGAGCAAATATATGAGATTAAATTTGAAATCACGAGTTTAAAAGTCAATTATGTCTTAAAATTTTAAATTGTGAGTCTGACAGCTCAAAATGTGGGATTAAAAAGCCAAAATTAGGAGTTGAAAATGTCAAAATAAGATCTACACCGTATTCCACATTGTTATGCAAATGACAGTCAGAATATTTTTCTAGTACCTATAATACCTGTATCAGGATGGTTTCATTTTTACTGGTCATATCAACATTTCAGTTCTTTTCCCACTGATCCCCATCCTCCTTTTGTTTTTCCAGAACTCCCCCATCCCGACGTCTCTCCCCGAGCCGCTAACGGCGAGCGAAGTCGCCGCCAAGAAGAGTATGACGAAAGCACGGTAGGGTTTACCGCCAGAGACAGAGCTTTAAGATGAGGAAACTTTGTGGGTCTGATGAGCTCTGATTTGGAGCATGGTTTTGTCGGACGAGTTAAACTTTGATAGATTTGGATTTTTTACTGCTGATTTATAGAAACAAACCCTAATCTAGTCGAACCCTAACCCTATGTAAAGGTAATCTGACTTCATAACTCAGAGCACGCTCACAAAGTGTTTCATTTAACAAAAGTAGTAAAAAATGAGCTCTAACGGTCTTCTTTATTAAACTTTGTTACCATTGATTCAGATCAGCTGATCTTCACTTCCTGGTCTGACATAAACATGGCATCAGTGTCATGTGACTTTACCTGCGGCTATTCTGACAGTACTATAGAGAATAATGTCATGAGGAGAACTGAACATTCACGCTCCTGTCTTTCCTCTCTGCAGGATCACAGACTCTGTGGGTCCCACTGAGACTTCGATTGCTCCCAGACAGAGACCCAAAGCAGCCAACAGTAACGTCCTGCCGCTCGCCAACACCGTCACGCCGGTGAAGATGGGCGTGCCATCGGCGCCTGTCAGCAACGGTCAGAAGGGTACGGTCCACAGTGAGACTAGTCATTGGCTCGTCTTTGGTCTGAACGGGGCTTTACAGGCAGCAGAAAAAAACGAGTCAACAGTGCTGCATGGATCGATATTGTAAAGAAATGTACAGTAATGATTTTCAACAATAATCTAATTGCCATTTTTTCCCCCAGTATTGAAATTTAGAATGCGATTGTTATTAGGTTCCTTATCTTATATATTTTACAACAAATTAAAGCAATGAATCATACTGGCAAAAGTGTGTTTAAATTAGTGGGAAAATTATGAAATGGATTAAGATTGG
Organism: Cheilinus undulatus; assembly: GCF_018320785.1. NCBI lineage: Eukaryota > Metazoa > Chordata > Actinopteri > Labriformes > Labridae > Cheilinus > Cheilinus undulatus. The sequence continues at coordinate 54,058,606 of NC_054869.1, forward strand.
CTAAATGTGTGTAAAGTTGCAACAGTATAATTTAAGAAAATGATTTTTTTTAGGGAACCTGGAGACCCCCACTTAGTGTCTCACGGCCCCAAAGGGGGTCCCGACCACATGGTTGAGAACCACTGGCATAAAGGGCATAAAATCTCTGCTGCTGCAAAAACAGAATGAATTAATCTGCTATTTTCACACATTTCAAGTCAAAGAAATATCGCAACTCCTGTGATTTGTAAAGTGCAGCAGGCTATATTGCGATTTAATCTAATCTGGAATTAATTGTGCAGCCCTAATGAAGTTTATTATTATTTTCAGGCTCAATAATCCAAAAGTCCACATACCCATGTGAAAGTCACTCCCCAGGATGTTACCGTACCAAACATCGATGCTGTATCTCCTTCACTGAGCCTGTCCAGCTCTTGGTTTTACTCAGATGTCTTTATTTGATGTTAATGTCATAAATGGATGACCATGCACGTGCTCTCACCCGTCCCCTCAGCTCCTACGCCGGGCTCAGGGCAGCCGTCTGTTCAGCAGCAGCAGCAGCAGCCCAGCAGCCAGCAGCACCGAGTCCTGCAGCAGCTGCAGCCTGGCGACCTTCGTCTGCAGCAACTACAGCAGCAACATCATCATCATCAACAGCAGCAACAGCAGCAACAAGCACTGCAGCAACAACAACAAGCAACCGCTCAGCAACTCCAATACCTCCAGGTAAATTCATCCACCTTTAAAAAAGTAGATCTGATAGCCTGTAACTGTCATCGTGACTGCTCTGAAAGCTTTTTATTCTTTCTGTATTAAAGTGTTAGGAATTGTAGGGGTTATATTGGGAATATCCACAAATCTGTGAGGAGACAAGACAGGACAGACTTTAATGGCTCTGTAGGGAAATTTGTCCTGGACTTTGTCCCATAGTTACACTTATAATGAAATAATAAATAGAGATCATGCAACACACTCAGCAGTACAAAGCAGCAGCAATCCATCTAACAATTTTCCACATGCATGTAAAAAAAAAAAAAACAACAAAAACCTTGGTACCCTGACTATCCACACATTTACAGCCAACAGCAGGAGGTTAGAGATGCTTAATGGTGTGCTGGCGCCCTCATGTGGCCTCTTTAGTAACTACACACATACAGACCAAGGGGAATAAAGACAAATAGAAAGTCATGCAGGGATTCAAAGGCAGCCTACATGAGAATAAACACGAGAGCCAAAATAATCCAGGGTTTAGATGAGTTTGGAGCAGAAGGAATGAACATGGTGGTAGAAGATTTTAGGTTTTTGGTACTTTTTGATGCTAAAAATAAGAGACTGCATTGTTTTTGAAGATGTGGCATGAAAAGAGACAGAGCTATTGAACTTTTTGTTGAGCCTGTCTAAGCAGCTTCAATTAGAAGGAGAGCAAATGTCTGTTTAACCCTTTAAATCCCTGTTTGTGTGCAGTACCAGCAGGCTGTGCAGCAGTCTCTGCAGCTCCAGCAGCAGCAGGCTCTCCTCCAGCAGCAGCACATGATGATGGCGCCCGTCTACCAGCAGCACGTGGCTCAGGCTCAGTACGCCGCCATGGTGAGTCCATTCACAGCGCCGACCCTGCAGCAGAGGACATTTCATCCCCGTCTTTAAGTCGTTTTATTTCCAGCGAAGCTCGTACGACAGGATGTGAGAGCAGCCGATCTGATCCAAAGCAGCATAAATAGTCAGATGAGCTGACGGCGAAACACATGGAGGCGCAGCGTGAAAGCGCAGCTCCGCGTCCTTCATTTAATGTCACAACGCCCTGAAGAGTGTCTCTGTTCAAACACTGGCAGAAGACTCGCTGAGCGCCCGTGCCAAGCAGACGCTCAAACTTCCCACTGACTCGCTCCTAACACGCTGAAAACTCGTATTTACGCCGCCACTCCATCAAACACACAAACACGGCCCTCGGCGCACACACGGCGTCAGGGCGGAGACATTTTTAGTCTGTTTCCCACCGAACGAGCACCATCTGTTTTATTTCAGAGGCAATCTGGTCCGAGGCGAGCCACGAGGGGACCGAACAGAGGGTGAATCACCGAGTTTGTGCGAGAAGCTTCTGACATATGAAACTGTTCAGACTTCATCATCTCCATTTGATTCCCTTTGTACCTGCTCGCAGCCCGCCACGTTCACACCTGCTCTCCGTTTACCCATGAAGCTCTGCTCAGTGGATGTTAAAGGGCGTCCTCACAACAGACACCGTTGTTTTGTTCCGAGCCTGGGCGTGATTCCTCCACCCCCCTCTCCTCTCTGGTCTGATTTCACATCAGTAACATCGTTCTGTTAAAGAACGTCTAAGCAGTTTGATCCGCGAGGTCTGGTTTTCCAAAGACTGGAGAAGTTTAGAGGGGACGCTTCTCTCTGATGAGTACCTGTACTGGAGCGCGGTTCGGTTTAGGGGTACATGATAGGAGGATCTCAGAGCATGAAGAAATAGACTGCGACTCTGAGGAATCAGAGAAACATGTCCTTTGCTCTCTCACCTCTCCTTCTGCTTCCCAGTGAAGCGGGGATTCATTCAAAACTAGACCTAAGATTTAATCCTTTAAAAGCTCCTGACTGGCCTGTCTGGACCTGCTTTAGGTTCCTTCTAAACTACCAGGGTGCAAAAAAGAGTTGGAAGCAAAATTTCATTTTGGCTGGATCATGATCTCGGTTTGAGCTCAGTTCTTTTTAACTCTGATTTTTAAGACTTTTTAAAAAGTTTGGGACCAAAACAAACGTATTTACCATTTAATTTTTTAAATTCACAAAAGCCGAGTTTATACATAGACTCTGTATTATTTTTTCCTCTTCTGCAAGAACATGTTGATTTAATAAAAACTATAAATATTATAAAAATATTACATTTTATAGTTGACAGCACCAGTAAAGTCTGGAAGTTTGCTCCCAAATCATCAAGCACTGACATTTCTTATCTGGTTGCATTCACCACGGTGAAAGAGTGATGTTGGTGTTGTTTTACAATCTTTTTAAGTGATAACCAGTCCTATTTTTGAACAGCATTGTTTATTTAAATGTGGACTATAAGTCAGAGTTTAAAGAGCGGCAGCTTTACTAAAGTAGCCTGTTTGTATGTGGTATTAAATGATCATTATTCCATAGATCCAGAGGAATGACAAAAGACGTTAGAGCCAGAGCCAGAGAGCTACAGACTGACCCAGAGACAGAGAGCTACAGACTGACCCAGAGCCAGAGAGCTACAGACTGACCCAGAGACAGAGACAGAGAGCTACAGACTGACCCAGAGACAGAGAGCTACAGACTGACCCAGAGACAGAGAGCTACAGACTGACCCAGAGACAGAGACAGAGAGCTACAGACTGACCCAGAGACAGAGAGCTACAGACTGACCCAGAGACAGAGACAGAGAGCTACAGACTGACCCAGAGACAGAGAGCTACAGACTGACCCAGAGACAGAGAGCTACAGACTGACCCAGAGACAGAGAGCTACAGACTGACCCAGAGACAGAGACAGAGAGCTACAGACTGACCCAGAGACAGAGAGCTACAGACTGACCCAGAGACAGAGAGCTACAGACTGACCCAGAGACAGAGAGCTAAAGACTGACCCAGAGACAGAGAGCTACAGACTGACCCAGAGACAGAGACAGAGAGCTACAGACTGACCCAGAGACAGAGACAGAGAGCTACAGACTGACCCAGAGACAGAGAGCTACAGACTGACCCAGGGACAGAGAGCTACAGACTGACCCAGAGACAAAGACAGAGAGCTACAGACTGACCCAGGGACAGCTACAGACTGACCCAGAGACAGAGAGCTACAGACTGACCCAGAGACAGAGAGCTACAGACTGACCCAGAGACAGAGAGCTACAGACTGACCCAGGGACAGAGAGCTACAGGCTGACCCAGAGACAGGGACAGAGAGCTACAGGCTGACCCAGAGACAGAGACAGAGAGCTACAGACTGACCCAGGGACAGAGAGCTACAGACTGACCCAGGGACAGAGAGCTACAGACTGACCCAGAGACAGAGAGCTACAGGCTGACCCAGAGACAGAGACAGAGAGCTACAGACTGACCCAGGGACAGAGAGCTACAGACTGACCCAGGGACAGAGAGCTACAGACTGACCCAGAGACAGAGAGCTACAGGCTGACCCAGAGACAGAGACAGAGAGCTACAGACTGACCCAGAGACAGAGAGCTACAGACTGACCCAGGGACAGAGAGCTACAGACTGACCCAGAGACAGAGACAGAGAGCTACAGACTGACCCAGAGACAGAGAGCTACAGACTGACCCAGAGACAAAGACAGAGAGCTACAGACTGACCCAGAGACAGAGAGCTACAGACTGACCCAGAGACAGAGACAGAGAGCTACAGACTGACCCAGGGACAGAGAGCTACAGACTGACCCAGAGACAGAGAGCTACAGGCTGACCCAGAGACAGAGACAGAGAGCTACAGACTGACCCAGAGACAGAGAGCTACAGACTGACCCAGAGACAGAGACAGAGAGCTACAGACTGACCCAGAGACAGAGAGCTATAGACTGACCCAGAGACAGCTACAGACTGACCCAGAGACAGCTACAGACTGACCCAGAGACAGAGAGCTACAGACTGACCCAGAGACAGAGAGCTACAGACTGACCCAGAGACAGCTACAGACTGACCCAGAGACAGAGAGCTACAGACTGACCCAGAGACAGCTACAGACTGACCCAGGGACAGAGAGCTGCAGACTGACCCAGAGACAGAGAGCTACAGACTGACCCAGGGACAGAGAGCTACAGACTGACCCAGAGACAGCCACAGACTGATCTGGAGATAAAGTCATGGTTGCTGAGAGCTTGAGGAACAGCCTCAGACTAAACCACCACTGATTTTCGACCAATCAGAATGAGCCTCTTACTGCAGCTGTGTGTCTTTGAGTGTGTGAGTAGATCGATGTTGTTCAGTTCTTTCCTTCGCTCTGTCTGACCCCGCCCACTGTGCCCACCACCCCCCTCCAGCTCTGATTTCTAACAGCATTCATCATCTGACTGAACCACTGAGTCATTATGAGCCATGAAATCAAAGATCCTCCCTCATCCCCTCCCCCTCTTCTCCCTCTCTGCCTCCCCCCACAGCTGCACCAGTACCAACAGGCTTTTGTGCAACAGCATCAACAACATCAGCAGCAACATCCTCCCCCCACCTCGTCTCAGCCGTCTCTCCCCTTCATGTCGTCCCCACGAGAGTTTCAGCTCCCGCTGAGCTCCTTTAACTCCACCACGCCCCCTGCTGGACCTGCAGCTACACCTGGGCAGGTGGGCGGGCCGTCACCTGTGGATCCATCATACACTAACTCTAGGTAAGCCCACCTTAACCTCCGGATCATGTTTACATCTCACATTAACATCTGTTTACCAAGTGGCCACCTTTAGTCTGTGCGTCCATGCTCGACATTAATAATCAGCGATGACCTGATATCAGACCTCTCCACCCCTCCTCTGATTCTAACAACAGCCCATCATCCTCTCTGTGGCTCTCTGACCATGGACTGGTATCCCTACATGCTGATCTGAATGAATAGGGGCTAATTAGCCACCAGCTAAGAGGCTAGCGGTGCCTCTTTAACAGCTTTTCTCCCTCATGTTGTCATAAACATGCTTTTAAAGCTGCACAGAGGTGGGGAAAATGAGTGAAAAGTAACCTAAATTGGCAAAAAGGTGGGGTAAAATGTGAAAAGTGACATGTAATGGCAAGAGGCACCTTAAATGGGTAAAACATGGCGCAAAAGGGGAAAGATGGACAAAAAATTGCAAATAAGGGCAATGAATATATAGAGACACTGATGAACTATTGAGCAGGTAAATCTAATGGGGTACTGGTAGACTGGATTGATAACTGGGGGCCTAGACTGTAAAAGGCAAGGATGGAATGTCATCCACTGGAAATGATGAAATTCATTAAAGCTGATAGGCTGTTGGCAATCATGTGATCCTGATGGACTGATGAAGGGGCAGAAAGTAGGAGAAAGTCAATAGGAATGAATGGGAATGGAGCAGTTAGTACTTTACAGCTCTAGGTGGCGCTGTACACTGCAGTTATCTTTAGAACATTTCTACATGCATTGAGTACGACCCCTACACTTTGAGAAACAGTGATTTTTACCACAGTTTAACTGACTTAATTTGAGAGGTGATCCAGATAACTGATACTCAGCCCTGCAGACCTCCTAGCATCTAGTCCTGAGCTAAGAGTCTAGCTGAGCCACTTTAACATCTAAAAATCATTTAGTCTCCAACAGTCTTTAATGTAAACGCTGATGTTCTATCAACAGAATAAACCTTGTGGGCTGAGAGAGCGAGGAATGATGAGCCGTTCATGAACGAGTCTGTTCTACTAAATGACTCTTTACTGTGAGCCGTTCATGAACAAGTCTGTTCTACTAAACGACTCTTTAATGTGAGCCGTTCACGAACGAGTCTGTTCTACTAAACGACTCTTTAATGTGAGCCGTTCACGAACGAGTCTGTTCTACTAAATGACTCTTTAATGATGAGCCGTTCACGAACGAGTCTGTTCTACTAAATGACTCTTTAATGTGAGCCACTGTAGCTAGCTGCTGTTTGAGTGCCAGTTTCCTTTCCTCCATCTATGTGCTTATTTAATCCACATTTAATCACATTTACATTTTATCTGCTGAGCTGAGCCACATGATATCTGACAACTAAAGATGCTGTAGGAGAGCAGGTGTTATGGTTTAACCAGTGACCATATTGATTGGTGACTTTTCAGCAGAAAGAGTCAGTGGTTGTTGAGTAAAACACCAAATATTTCCTAAAATGTATAAAACAAGTTTCAAACTCAAGGCCCGGGGGCCAAATCCAGCCCATGGAACAATAATATCCGGCCCGTGAGATTATATCATATATGTATTCTAACTGGTCCACCAGTCTGAGGTCTGTAGATTTCCTCCAGTATAAAAATGTAAACTTCAACTTGATTATTTTAAATCTCCTTGTTAAGCCATAAAAATGTAAAAAGTAAAGAGTAAAAAAAGATTTCATAAAAAGTCAGGAATGTGGGGAAAGAACTGTGTTTTTAATTCATACTTTCAATTTTGCATCTCAAGATTATGACTCAAACTTATGATTTTGACTTCTCATTTCATGCTTTGACCTTTTGAACTCACAATTTGGACTTTATATATCACATTTTTATCTTTTAGTTTCCCAATTTTAAATTTGAAGTCAAATTTTACATTTTTAACTCCTTCCTATGGCTTTTTAATCTGATATTTTGACTTTTAAACTCCTGATTTCATTTTTTTTTTATCACATTGTGACATTTTAAATGAATTATTTTCACTTTTTATATCATATTTTGACCTTTTAGACTCACAATTTTAAAATTAAAATCATATTTTTATTTTTTTAAGTCATCATTTTGAATTCTAGCTCATATTTTCACATTTTCAACTCCTAATTTTGTCTTTTTAATTCCATATTTTGAACTATAAGACTCACAATTTAAAATTGTAAGAAATATTTTGACTTCTAAACTCATGATTTCAAATTTGATTTCATATTTTGACCTTTCAAACTTATGATTTCAACTTTCTCCTCATATATTTGCTCTTCAAAAACATTAATTTTCTATTTTAATATCATGTTCTGATCTTTTGAACTGATAAATTGGAATTTTATCTCAGATTTGAGCCTTTAAACTTATCATTTTTACTTTTTTGAATTTCCAAATGATTTATCATTAGTGCTGGGTTTTTTTCATATTTTATCACTGGTGAAAATGAGGTTGACAGTTTAAGGTTGTGTTGACCCAGGTTAGACCTAAATCCAGAATCCGGCCCCTGCTGTGACTGAGTTTGACACCCCTGCTCTAAAGTATACTTAACCCTTTGATATATAGTCACCTCTTAGCATAGTAACTTATTAAACCGGAACACCGGTCTCTGATGCCAAACAGGCAATCGGTCCTGTTATTTTTATTACCGGTGTTGTCAGGGGCCCATTCATAAACAGGTGTAGTGTTAACCCTGGAATGAGGGAAAGTTCCTCTCTGATAAACTCCCCGTCACAACGAGAGAGACTGGACAGACATCAGCTGAAGAAAAACAGGTAAGATCAGAGTCAAATGAGCGAAACCAGGACAGAACTGGACTAGAACAAACCATGGAAATGGACCATACAGGAGCGTTGGTGACAGGGTTGGACGGAGGATTTTTAATTCCTGGGCAGCTTAAGAATGAAGAATATTTTCTTTTCACACTTTGAATGCTATAAACTTGGCCTTTTGGTAGAATTTCGCTATGCAGAAATCACTACTTGCCCCTCAGCGTGAGTTCTCCGCTGCTGCATGATGTCATCTGCAAAGAACCCATGAAGGATGGCATCATCTCAGAAGGCAGAGGTTCGAATGTTGGTGAAGCTGGGGATGTTGGGGGCTTTTTACCTCAATTTTTGCCAAATTGTAGGCCATAGTTGGAGACTTTTGGTAAAGTGGGTGGAACTGGTGAGGAGCGAGGGAAACCCTCGCTCCTCACCAGTTCCACCCACTTTTCCAAAAGTCACCAAAAATGGACAGCCAACATTTCTGGCCAGTTGTGCCCCTTGAAAGCACAAAGCACTAGGGACAACGCTGTTTATCTGAACGCCTTAGAACAGATGTTACTGTGAGGTGTAAACAGGGTCGGTGTTTGAGTCTCCTTGAAAGCTGCTGAAAGAACTTTTTAATTCTCTATAACAAGGTTCCTGGTTCTGAAAGATCTCCAAAGTGGTGTCAGGTCTCTGATGTGATCTCTGTGGTTCTGTCTCTACAGTAGAAACCCCCTGCTGGCATCAGACGGGGTCCCCCCGCTCTCTCAGAGCAGTAACCCCCCCGACATGTCTCGCTGGAACCCGTTTGGCGAGGACAACTTCTCCAAACTGACCGAGGAGGAGCTGATTGACCGCGAGTTTGACCTGCTCAGAGCAAGCAAGTCGACACGCTCTCCTTTTCTTCCCCTGTTTCCATCTTTGATAGATTCATATGCCGTAAATGTTAAATGCATTATTACAGGTCCAGTTTACTGAGTCCTAGTCTAACTCTGCCCTCCCTCTCTTGTCCATGCAGAGAAACCTGTGGAGCGAGCAGCGAGCGTGGAAACGGACCGACCCCCGCCAGCTAGGTCCCTCCCCCCTGAGGACCTGTTCGGCTCGGTCCCGTTTGTGGCGAGCGCAGGCAAGTCTTAGAGGAGTCCCTGCTGAGAGGACCCAGCACTGTGGAGCCGCCTGAACCCCCTATGACCCCTCTGTGATCTGCCAATGAACCCCCCAATGATCCCCCACTCCCCCCTCCTCCCCACCACCTCTATAGACCAATGATGAGCTGGTGTGATTGTGTGTTGGTCTGCAGGTTAGACAGCCTCTGATGTCTTACTAATAAAGGTGGGAAAGGAACGAGTAACAGCACTTCATCGTCAATCTCATAAATATCATAAAATCATCAATATCAGACCTCTCTGGAGGAGTGATCGGTCTCACATCGGGTCCTAACAGCATTCAATCTAAGCGAGCATCGACAACAAAACCAGTTTAATTCAGCTGACCCTCCGACAAGCCCGAGGCATTTTTCTGAATCAGCCTTTGGTTTAGGAAACAGGATGAAAAATACTCTCAGATTATGACTTCTGAAATGGCTCTTAAACCCAGTTCAAACTGAAGATTCGCAGCACAATGAGAATATTTTAGAACAGTGGTTCTCATCCTTTTCAGTCCGGGACCCCCAAAATAAAGGTGCCAGAGACTGGGGACCCCTTTGTACCTGACGGTGGTTAAACACAGCCATGCACATTCAAGAATAGTCATGTAGATCCAGACTGTCCATAAGGAGGGATACAGGGGGAGGTTATCTATATCTCTTTCTATTCATTTGTGTAGTAAATAGCTTTCTATAAAGGAAAATAACTTTGTTAAAAATATTAAAAATGGGTGAAAAATTGCTTAAATTAGTAAATGATGGCAAAAAATGGTGGAAAATATGTTGAAATTGGATTTTTAAAGAACAAAAATGGGTTGACAGTGGCAAAAATTAGATAGAAGTGGCCAAAAACAACCAAAAATTGATTAAACTGGTAAGAACTGGCAGAAAAAATGGATTACAAAGTGTCTGAAATGGCTTTTAAGTGCGAAAAATTTAGGGAAATTAAGTGGACTGAGATGAAAAATTGATATAAACTGGCAAAAATGGGAGAACTGTGGTTAAAATGGGCAAAAAGGGGTGTAAAAAGTGGTTAATAGTGGCAATAATGAGACCAAAAGGTGTAAAGTGGCAACAGTGTAATTTGAAAAATATTCTTAGTCTTTTTTAAGATATCTGGAGACCCCCTCTCAGTGTCTCGTGACCCCCAATGGGGTCCCGACCCCAAGGTTGAGAACCGCTGTTTTAGAATATAGCTGATCACGGCTGTCTGAGCCGCTGCAGCCTCAGTCAGACCGTCTGAGGATGATTCCTGTGATTCAGTTCGTCCAGCCACAGGCTGCTGTTTTAGGACGATGCACGCAGATAAATGTGAAAGAGGAAATAAAAGTATTATTGTGAAACGACTGTAAAGGCCAACAAACATTCTACCTTTGAGAAAAAGCTTTTCAAGCAGAAACTTCAGCCTCCTGTCTCCTCCCTCAGCTGTGAGCTGGACACGCAGCACTGTAGAAGTTTGAGGAGCTAAATTAATCTGTAGAAAATCAGTTATTCTCACCAGAAATGGCTGTTTTGCCAAGACTGAGCTAGTAGAGCTTTTTGTGTTTTTATGTGCTGTGAAGTTTCACTGTCACGCTACGATGCTGTAACCTGGCATGCCAGATTGGTTTGTTTCACACATCCATCTGTAAAACATCTGGGAAAGGGCAGAGCCTTTGGAAAAAAACTTGGAGGGTGATTGGATGAACGTTCTGTCTGTCACATCTTTACGGGCCAATTAGAGCAACAAAACACGTGATGTAGCTGCGACCAAGGAGTAAACTCCATTAGAACTGCATAACGGTAACCATGGCGACTGTAGACATGTCAGTACACGACTTTTGTGGTTTTTGAAAAGAAAACAACTCACTGCTGTTTTTTGTTCTTCTTTTAACCAAGAAATGTCAAGTTCTGATAAAACTGGCGCTCTAGCAGCATCCACGCTAATCGCCATAATTGCACTGACCTCTTGTTGCTGCTTGCTTACGTCACAACTCCGCTGCACCCATAAGTACTGCCCCTCAATGCTGATTGGTCCTGTCACTTTCTCACCCAAACGGTTCAGACGGGAGCTTTGCAGGATGGATTCGCCAGTGAGAAACACGGAAACGGGCGTATCCATCTGTTTTGCAAGGTTAACGATGCTGATGACGGTGAGTAAAGCCGTGCGTACACTGTGTAGATTCTATCAGACGGATTTCAGATGGAAGTCACACCATCTTTCAGTCAGATCGTGCGTTGTCTTGCTGTGTACAGAGAAATTTGACAGCTGACCACAACTCAGCTACAGCCCGACGAGCAGCTCCTGACTGGTCAGATGGACTTCTGACATGTTTGATATTTTAGTTGTACGACTTCAGAGACTCCCACAGTCAGAGCAGAACCACGGGCAGAATCCCAAACTTTGAGCATTTTTCCCTTTGCAAACTTGTCAGACAGCATCTTAAACCATCATGAAAACAGCAGGAATTACTTTCTAACCTGCCTTCAGCTGACACGGATGGCGATGCTGTTTGTGTTTGATAGAAGGACAGACAACGTGAGAATAAAGTATAGGTTTTTTTGTCTCAGCCCGTCCCAACTCCATTGGTACTGCGTTAGCACTCGGGTCCACAACCACTGGACCACGTAGAGAATGACACTTGTGCGCCATGAGGGATTCAGTTACAGTGTGAGCTGACGTTCCACCTGAGAGACTGTTAGAGAGTCAGCTTGAAATCTCTCAGTGTATGATTGGCTTTAATAATGAGCAGGATTCAAACAGCCTGATGTTACACATTATTAATTCGAGTTCCTCTTTCGGGACTGATTTATTGCGCAGTAAGTTAAGATGCAAGTTTGAGCTCATCTCATCGTGGATCTTTGGTCTGAACTGGACTTACCACAGTTTCACTGGCACGCTCTGAAAAGACCCAGAAGAAAGTTTGTCAAACAGGAAGTAGCTTTGCAGTTGTTGCTCTGAGAAAGATCTCTGATTGGTGGGTCAGTGGACCAATCCAACCATTAGAAGGTTACCCTAACCCTTTTCTTCTACGGTGTTCCAACAGCTGGTGAGAAATGCAGCGTGCTTTTTTTTCGTCGTTGCTGTTTTCCTCTGTAGCTCGCGTTGACTCTGACAAAGAACGATGAGAATGATGCGGTGCTGAGAGTATCGTGCTTTCTCTTGGAGATAGCTGTGCATTAATAATATTCAGAAGCACCACAGTTCTGTCTCTCCTTCAGAATAAAAGCGCTACATGTGCTGCTGTTGGAGGGAAACCAACAGCGATGTGACGTCTTCTGCTTGTGTGCTGTTAGGACTCACAATGTTTAAGCGTCTGCAGAGATGTTCTATCACACAGAAGTCTCACTTTGCAGCCCAAAATAAAAAAGCATTCACCGTGAGAATCTGCAAATGTTTAATAACATGAAAAGCTTCCATGTCACCGTGTCAGACATAGAATATCTAAACTTAAGATTTTGAATCGTTATTTAAAGCAATACAGACGTGATGAGGGCTGAGTGATGACTAACAGAATCTACTCAGCAGGTAAAACTGAGACGACGTCAGGCGGTCTAATTAAAACCACGGAGCATGTCTCACAGCAGCCATTGTTGTTCACCATGTTAGATCAGTAAAGTTTGAACAGTTTTTTGCTCATAATTCAATCAAACTCCAGAAGAAAAATGCTTATCAGAGCTTCTGTCTCAGCTGTGAAATCTGCAAACATAATATTTTGACAAAGCCTCAAAGGTTCCTGTTAGTGGAGCACGTCACGCCCAGGTCAGACTCCATGCTTTTGTCTGTTATAGGTACTTGGTAATTGGTACTAGGTTCTCTCGGTACCCAACAGACTGGTGCCGGTTATTTAGGATGGTACTGATCGGTAATGTGGGTTCATTTCCCAACTTTAGACATGGAAACACAAATATCCTACTGTTGAAGCGCAGCTGACGGGCCCTGATGCCCTGCAGCGGCCTTACTGTGGTCATAACGTGGAGTCTGACCTCGGCATTAACGGTCAAGATGAACTCTTCAGAGACACAGCCAGCCTCTTCCTAATGATGTGAATGTGAGCGTGCAGTATTTTTACTTTATCATGTTGGCAGCAATAAGCTTCTGTGCCTCTGCTCACTAAATGTAGATCTGTTAGCTTTTCTTTAACGATCTGGTATGGGATATTTAACCAGAATCAAACAGGAAACACTTTTTCTTTCTCCAGTAAATCCACGCGTTAGTGCTTAAACCTGCAGACTTCATGCAGAGTAGAGTAGAACTTAACAACGTAACGATGCAATATAACCTCCGAGCACTTGAATGTAGGCGTGTGGAAATATTTAAAGTCTTCTGTTGTTACTCTAGGATCGTAAAGATTTCTTTTTAAGGTCAGATTGGGACAAAAAAAAAAAAAAAAAAAAAAAAAAGAGCCACACAGGTAGAAGGGATTTTTATTATTTTAAGCCTGAGCTGTTTCTGGGCTCGGTCTAATTCCTGCAGGCTGGCATGAAAAAATTAGCACCGACTGATTTTTGATCGGCCATAAATCTTCCTGTGTCTGTGCCATCACGGAGTGTCAATGAATATTCCTGCGGATAAAACTCTAAGTGAAACGCCAGGAGGGAGTCCTGATGGATCGGTCTGATTGATTCCCAGTCCTCTGGTGTTTATTTTAGAACACTAAAACATTAGGATTTCCCCTCCAGACAAATGTGTTTCTGAAATTTATCTCCAAAACCTGGACTTCCTTTTGAATATGTTACATGTAAACACATGACAATGTTTTATTTACCTCCATCTAATACCCATTTTACCAAGCTAACCTTAAACACATCATAATCTAACATTATGTCCAAGCAGTAAGGAGATGGTAGATGTCAAAAGAAGCCAACCCTGAGCCGCCATGTTGGTGGTAACATTAGGATGTTAAAGGTCTGGTTGGTAACATTGTGATGTTTAAAGGTCTGGTTGGTCACATTATGATGTTTAAAGGTCTGGTTGGTCACATTAGGATGTTAAAGGTCTGGTTGGTAACATTGTGATGTTAAAGGTCTGGTTGGTAACATTATGATGTTTAAAGGTCTGGTTGGTCACATTATGATGTTTAAAGGTCTGGTTGGTCACATTAGGATGTTAAAGGTCTGGTTGGTAACATTGTGATGTTAAAGGTCTGGTTGGTAACATTATGATGTTTAAAGGTCTGGTTGGTCACATTATGATGTTTAAAGGTCTGGTTGGTCACATTATGATGTTTAAAGGTCTGGTTGGTAACATTGTGATGTTTAAAGGTCTGGTTGGTAACATTATGATGTTTAAAGGTCTGGTTGGTAACATTGTGATGTTTAAAGGTCTGGTTGGTAACATTATGATGTTTAAAGGTCTGGTTGGTAACATTGTGATGTTTAAAGGTCTGGTTGGTAACATTATGATGTTAAAAGGTCTGGTTGGTAACATTGTGATGTTTAAAGGTCTGGTTGGTAACATTGTGATGTTTAAAGGTCTGGTTGGTAACATTATGATGTTAAAGGTCTGGTTGGTAACATTATGATGTTTAAAGGTCTGGTTGGTAACATTATGATGTTTAAAGGTCTGGTTGGTAACATTAGGATGTTAAAGGTCTGGTTGGTAACATTATGATGTTAAAGGTCTGGTTGGTAACATTGTGATGTTTAAAGGTCTGGTTGGTAACATTATGATGTTTAAAGGTCTGGTTGGTAACATTATGATGTTTAAAGGTCTGGTTGGTAACATTGTGATGTTAAAGGTCTGGTTGGTAACATTGTGATGTTTAAAGGTCTGGTTGGTAACATTATGATGTTTAAAGGTCTGGTTGGTAACATTGTGATGTTTAAAGGTCTGGTTGGTAACATTATGATGTTAAAGGTCTGGTTGGTAACATTATGATGTTTAAAGGTCTGATTGGTAACATTATGATGTTTAAAGGTCTGGTTGGTAACATTATGATGTTAAAGGTCTGGTTGGTAACATTGTGATGTTTAAAGGTCTGGTTGGTAACATTATGATGTTTAAAGGTCTGGTTGGTAACATTATGATGTTTAAAGGTCTGGTTGGTAACATTATGATGTTTAAAGGTCTGGTTGGTAACATTGTGATGTTTAAAGGTCTGTTGGTAACATTGTGATGTTTAAAGGTCTGGTTGGTAACATTGTGATGTTTAAAGGTCTGATGGTAACATTGTGATGTTTAAAGGTCTGGTTGGTAACATTGTGATGTTTAAAGGTCTGGTTGGTAACATTGTGATGTTTAAAGGTCTGGTTGGTAACATTGTGATGTTTAAAGGTCTGATGGTAACATTGTGATGTTTAAAGGTCTGGTTGGTAACATTGTGATGTTTAAAGGTCTGGTTGGTAACATTGTGATGTTTAAAGGTCTGGTTGGTAACATTGTGATGTTTAAAGGTCTGGTTGGTAACATTGTGATGTTTAAAGGTCTAGTTGGTAACATTGTGATGTTTAAAGGTCTGGTTGGTAACATTATGATGTTTAAAGGTCTGGTTGGTAACATTTATATGATGATGAGGTAAATTAAACATCAGTGAAGTTTTTATTTGTATAAGACATTTATGATTATAATGAAATCAGACATATACCTTTAAGAAGATTTGGATTATAATTTATTAGGAAATAAAAAAAAAAAACTTCTTTAAATGTGGATTAAATTAGCTTCAATGAGAGCTGTATTTTCCTTTTTTAAGGTGACCCACCCTGATGGCACATCCACGTGTTCAAATGTAAACTGTTGTGTTTAAGGAGAGTTTGATGAGTGTGCGGATGATTCCTCCTCACTTTTGTGTTATTTTTTATGAATCCATACAATCCTAAAGGGCTGTATGTCTGTTTAACTGTGGCCGTGCTGTGTCAGTCCGCCTTAGAGCAGCCGGTCAGACAGAACCATGTAAACTCATCCTTTATTCTCATTAGTGAAACATTACTGTAAAGGTAAGTTAAAGATGCTTCTGTTCTCTTCATGCTCACATCTTCACCAAAGCTTCATTACGTTCGTTTTTATGATTTCTCTTCGTCATGTAGAGACGGCCATGTCAGAAACATCTGGTTCATGTGTTCTGGTGGAAGGATTTTATTCTCAAACATTGAAGCCAAAAATAAAGAGACAAAGGGACGAGCAGAGCCAATGAAGCACTTAGTTTTATTTTGAAAGTGCTCGGACAGGAAACCCCAAATGAACAAGCAGACAAACTTTGATTTTGTTTTATGTCTTTTTTATTTGCTCTCATCTGTCTCAGCTTTGATTTGTTCGGCTGGCTGCACACGAGACGCTCTCCGGCCCACACGACCAGGGGGCGTGGCCTGAATCAAGGCTCGCGTTAGCTGATGTGATCGTTTTTTCTGCTCCTCACTGAGTCATGGCATCTCTGGACAGTCAAACAAGCTTGATAATCATCGATCTAGATCAGGTCATCTCTGACGGATTATCAGCAGCAGCCAATGAGAGCGAGCAAGCCGGAAGGAGCCACCAAGCAGGTGTTACGTACTTTTACAGCTAACCCTAACCCAGTGGAATACTGAAAAGAGTTAATGGTAAAAACATGAGTGCCTTTATAACATCCTTATACTGCATTAGAGCTGGCGACGGTCGTCCTCCATGTTTGTTTTTCCTCTTAAGTCCTGTTTGACCCTGAGGGTTTCTGGGAGATCTCATGTCTGTGTACGGTGGCAAACTAAAGCCATTCTAAAAGAATTTTAAAAAATCAAGAGACTCTGTTGATTTAACAGTAAAACTCAACTGTGACAAGAACTAAAAGATTTTGGGTTTCAAAAATCATCAATGTCTGTGATTAAAAACAAACACAAATATGAGTTTAAGGTCAAATTTACCTGACAAAACTCTGATTATCAAGTTTGAAAGTCAAAATTCATAAGTCATAAATAAATGTCATAAAATTAAAAACTTGTGGGTTTAAAAGTACTAGATTTACATGATAAAATCTACAAAGTTTTAAGGTTTAAAAGTACAATTTACATGATGGAACTTAAAAAATACGTTTGAGAGTCAGACATTTATTTAATAATTAGTCTGATTTTTTTAATTTAATAAATCGAATAAATGTGATTTGAATTCAGAATTGTAGGGGTTGACAGTCATAATTATACTAAACAAAAACTCAAACTGTTTGAGTTTTAAAGTCTTTAATTATGTTTATTATGTAACTCAAATTTTTTAGATTTAAACAGTTGAAAACTTAAATTTTTTTTGTTTATAAAGCCATAATTCGCAAATGGAAATAAATGGAGAGAAATCTTAACGGAAGAAGCCGTTTTCGTTACTCTCGTTCTACAGTTGAGACCCTCACTGAATTATTTTATTGGGCATGAAGAGTCAGTCAGTAATTCTGATTCTGTTCCAGAGCTGGAACGTTGAAAATTCTTATTTTGGCATTGAGAGGATAATAATAGTGTTAATTTTCATTTTGGCATTGAGAGGATGATAATGTTGAAAATTCTCATTTTGGCATTGAGAGGATAATAATGTTGAAAATTCTATATTTGGCTATCAGAGAATAATAAGATTGAAAATTCTCATTTTGGCGTTACGAGGATAATAATGTTAAAAATTCTCATTTTGGCTTTTAGAGGATAATAATGTTGACAATTCTCATTTTGGCCTTAAGAGGATAATAATGTTGAAAATTCTCATTTTGGCGTTAAGAGGATAAAAATGTTGAAAATTCTCATTTTGGTGTTGAGAGGATAATAATGTTGAAAATTCTCATTTTGGCGTTAAGAGGATAAAAATGTTGAAAATTCTCATTTTGGCGTTACGAGGATAATAATGTTAAAAATTCTCATTTTGGCTTTTAGAGGATAATAATGTTGACAATTCTCATT
This sequence comes from Cheilinus undulatus, assembly GCF_018320785.1. Lineage (NCBI taxonomy): Eukaryota > Metazoa > Chordata > Actinopteri > Labriformes > Labridae > Cheilinus > Cheilinus undulatus. Next base: position 54,076,661 of record NC_054869.1, read on the forward strand.
TTGGCCTTAAGAGGATAATAATGTTGAAAATTCTCATTTTGGCGTTAAGAGGATAAAAATGTTGAAAATTCTCATTTTGGTGTTGAGAGGATAATAATGTTGAAAATTCTCATTTTGGCGTTAAGAGGATAAAAATGTTGAAAATTCTCATTTTGGTGTTGAGAGGATAAAAATGTTGAAAATTCTCATTTTGGCCTTAAGAGGATAATAATGTTGAAAATTCTATATTTGGCTATCAGAGAATAATAAGATTGAAAATTCTCATTTTGGCGTTAAGAGGATAATAATGTTAAAAATTCTCATTTTGGCGTTGAGAGGATAATAATGTTGAAAATTCTCATTTTGGCGTTGAGAGGATAATAATGTTGAAAATTCTCATTTTGGCGTTGAGAGGATAATAATGTTAAAAATTCTCATTTTGGCGTTGAGAGGATAATAATGTTGAAAATTCTCATTTTGGTGTTGAGAGGATAATAATGTTGAAAATTCTCATTTTGGTGTTGTGAGGATAAAAATGTTGAAAATTCTCATTTTGGTGTTGAGAGGATAAAAATGTTGAAAATTCTCATTTTGGCCTTAAGAGGATAATAATGTTGAAAATTCTATATTTGGCTATCAGAGAATAATAAGATTGAAAATTCTCATTTTGGCGTTAAGAGGATAATAATGTTAAAAATTCTCATTTTGGCGTTGAGAGGATAATAATGTTGAAAATTCTCATTTTGGCCTTAAGAGGATAATAATGTTGAAAATTCTCATTTTGGCGTTAAGAGGATAAAAATGTTGAAAATTCTCATTTTGGCGTTAAGAGGATAAAAATGTTGAAAATTCTCATTTTGGTGTTGAGAGGATAAAAATGTTGAAAATTCTCATTTTGGCGTTAAGAGGATAATAATGTTGAAAATTCTATATTTGGCTATCAGAGAATAATAAGATTGAAAATTCTCATTTTGGCGTTGAGAGGATAATAATGTTGAAAATTCTCATTTTGGTGTTGAGAGGATAATAATGTTGAAAATTCTCATTTTGGCGTTGAGAGGATAATAATGTTGAAAATTCTCATTTTGGTGTTGAGAGGATAAAAATGTTGAAAATTCTCATTTTGGCCTTAAGAGGATAATAATGTTGAAAATTCTATATTTGGCTATCAGAGAATAATAAGATTGATAATTCTCATTTTGGCGTTAAGAGGATAATAATTTTGAAAATTCTCATTTTGGCTTTTAGAGGATAATAATTTTGAAAATTCTCATTTTGGCTTTTAGAGGATAATAATTTTGAAAATTCTCATTTTGGCCTTAAGAGGATAATAATGTTGAAAATTCTCATTTTGGCTTTTAGAGGATAATAATGTTGTTAATTTTCATTTTGGCTTTGAGAGGATGATAATGTTGAAAATTCTCATTTTGGCCTTAAGAGGATAATAATGTTGAAAATTCTCATTTTGGCTTTTAGAGGATAATAATGTTGACAATTCTCATTTTGGCCTTAAGAGGATAATAATGTTGAAAATTCTCATTTTGGCGTTAAGAGGATAAAAATGTTGAAAATTCTCATTTTGGTGTTGAGAGGATAATAATGTTGAAAATTCTCATTTTGGCGTTAAGAGGATAAAAATGTTGAAAATTCTCATTTTGGTGTTGAGAGGATAAAAATGTTGAAAATTCTCATTTTGGCCTTAAGAGGATAATAATGTTGAAAATTCTATATTTGGCTATCAGAGAATAATAAGATTGAAAATTCTCATTTTGGCGTTAAGAGGATAATAATGTTAAAAATTCTCATTTTGGCGTTGAGAGGATAATAATGTTGAAAATTCTCATTTTGGCGTTGAGAGGATAATAATGTTGAAAATTCTCATTTTGGCGTTGAGAGGATAATAATGTTAAAAATTCTCATTTTGGCGTTGAGAGGATAATAATGTTGAAAATTCTCATTTTGGTGTTGAGAGGATAATAATGTTGAAAATTCTCATTTTGGTGTTGTGAGGATAAAAATGTTGAAAATTCTCATTTTGGTGTTGAGAGGATAAAAATGTTGAAAATTCTCATTTTGGCCTTAAGAGGATAATAATGTTGAAAATTCTATATTTGGCTATCAGAGAATAATAAGATTGAAAATTCTCATTTTGGCGTTAAGAGGATAATAATGTTAAAAATTCTCATTTTGGCGTTGAGAGGATAATAATGTTGAAAATTCTCATTTTGGCCTTAAGAGGATAATAATGTTGAAAATTCTCATTTTGGCGTTAAGAGGATAAAAATGTTGAAAATTCTCATTTTGGCGTTAAGAGGATAAAAATGTTGAAAATTCTCATTTTGGTGTTGAGAGGATAAAAATGTTGAAAATTCTCATTTTGGCCTTAAGAGGATAATAATGTTGAAAATTCTATATTTGGCTATCAGAGAATAATAAGATTGAAAATTCTCATTTTGGCGTTGAGAGGATAATAATGTTGAAAATTCTCATTTTGGTGTTGAGAGGATAATAATGTTGAAAATTCTCATTTTGGTGTTGAGAGGATAAAAATGTTGAAAATTCTCATTTTGGCCTTAAGAGGATAATAATGTTGAAAATTCTATATTTGGCTATCAGAGAATAATAAGATTGATAATTCTCATTTTGGCGTTAAGAGGATAATAATTTTGAAAATTCTCATTTTGGCTTTTAGAGGATTATAATTTTGAAAATTCTCATTTTGGTGTTGAGAGGATAATAATTTTGAAAATTCTCATTTTGGCCTTAAGAGGATAATAATGTTGAAAATTCTCATTTTGGCTTTTAGAGGATAATAATGTTGTTAATTTTCATTTTGGCTTTGAGAGGATGATAATGTTGAAAATTCTCATTTTGGCCTTAAGAGGATAATAATGTTGAAAATTCTCATTTTGGCTTTTAGAGGATAATAATGTTAAAAATTCTCATTTTGGCGTTGAGAGGATAATATTGTTGAAAATTCTCATTTTGGCCTTAAGAGGATAATAAAGTTGAAAATTCTCATTTTGGCCTTAAGAGGATAATAATGTTGAAAATTCTCATTTTGCGTTTAGAGGAAAATAATGTTAAAAATTGTAATTTTGTGTTGAGAGGATAATAATATTGAAAATTCTCATTTTGGCGTCGAGAGATCTCTCATTTTGGCGTTGAGAGAATAATGTTGAAAATTCTCATCTTGGAGTTGAGAGGAAAATAATGTTGAAAATTCTAATTATGGCATTAAGAGAATAACATGTTAAAAACCGTGTTGTGTGCAGCCAGCCTCCTTCCCCGTGGCATCCTGATAGAATCACCAACATTTCTCCTTGGGATGTTTCCGCCTCATTGATAAATGATCAGCTTGTCTTTGGGCCGGTGCAGGCTGGGGATGGATCGATTGATCGCCCGCTTTCTCATTCATTGATTTGTTTGTGATCAGATGTGTAATCGGTCCTGTATCATGTCAGTGTGAATGTATTTTTCTTTCTCGAATGTTTCTGAGAAATAAAGCAGATTTAAAATCAAAGATCCACGTTGGTTCCTTTATTTGATGGTGTGTAAAATCTCTCCACCACCTCACACGAGATGTTCCTGACAAACATGGCCGTCTCTGACCGACCCTCGCTGTCTGAATAGATCTCTTGTTAAAGTAGGGCTGTCACGGTTTATGGAGGTCCCGGTTCAGGTCATTCCTCGGTTTTTGGGTTAAAAACAGAGTGGTGTCTGCATGGTTCCAGGTTTCCAGTCAGCAGTCAGCTCCAGTTTGTTCTATCTGGTGTTGTTCCAGATTCGCTGTGATAGTCGCTACAGTCAGGTGTTGATGAGTCCAAACGTCTGATCAGAAGAACAGGTTTTCCACCAATAGAGAGCATCTATTTCTATCATTCTAACTCCTGGCCCAGAGGCCTCATTGCTTTAATGACAGTAGTCATTAATATCCGGCCTTTAGTCCTCTCACTGTCTCCACTCCTGGTTTGTGTCTGATCGGTCAGATCAGCTGATTCTGTCTCTCCTGATGTCTGACCTTTGAGCTCTGGTCTGACGTTGATCAGATTTGTATTTCCATCAGAAAGAGAGCAGTCATGGTGGTGTTTTTATCACAGAGATCAGTGTAATCCGTCAGACCAGCGTGGCCGGGCTCAGAGCAGCGGGCCGTGGTCTCGTCCTGATTAAACGTGTTGCCGTCCCACGGAGGTGAACGCTTTGACAACTTTAATCCACCTCAGACAGGCTGATTTATTCTTTTCTGCCTCGTTTTTCTGGTCTGAGCGTTTGGCGAATCCTGAGTCTCTTCCTGCCAGTTTGGATGGTTTTAACCACGGAGAGGTTCCATGCTCGGCGGGGGGTCCTCCCTCCGTTTGTTAGCGTGGAGCCTCCTCTTACGGGAACAATGGAGCTGGCTCCTCATGAATGGAGCTGTTGATTCCACAGATAATTGGAGAGCGTCCACGTGCTAATTAGGCTAATTTAAAGTCGATTTTATGCTAATTTCCTGGATGTAAATTAAGACGAGGCACACATTTTCGCTTCACATCCAAATGAGTAAAAGCATTTATAGAAGAGAAGATTAAATCTCCAATCAGATGAAAACAACTCTGAGTGTTAAATCTCTGGCGTCTCATCTCGCCGTCCTCTAAGCCGCCATCGCCGTCTTATCTCCGGGTCGCTGCAGAGACGTCCGAGCAGCTTTTTCACCATATTGACTTTTCATATTCCTCCTTCACGCATCCTTCTGCTTCACTTTTCTAGAAACTGTAGGGATTTAAATTTAGGGATGTCCAAACCTAATCCTAATTTCAGTAAAGACGGATTACTGACGCCGCTCCTTCTGTCACTTTTCTTTTGACTGAAATCATCGAAGGGTCCAAGATTAAGACTTAGAAAGCACTCTGAGGACCAGATTTAGAAATACAGTGGCCAAAATGTTCAATAATTTCTCCTTTATCAAAACTGTGTGTTTTAAACTCTACAATATCATAAATACCACCATAAAGATTTAAATCAGAGCTTCCCAAACCTGTGACCCTTAAATCAACAGTACCAGACCCCCATTGTGCCTGGAGGTTTATTAGTTTTATTTTTATTTATTTAAATGTATTTAACCAGGAAAACCTCACTGAGATCAAGAATCTCATGTAGAACAGTGGTTCTGAACTGGTCTTACCTCAGGACCCCCCACCAACTCCTTCATGAGTAAACACGCCTGTCCACGTCTGTTTTTTTCCCCCTCAGATCATCTTTACTGGATAAAACACGGAGCTGTTTGGATGTCAGACACTCCAGAACAAAGAAACACTTCAGAAACTGAAGAAAATACCACAACGTTTCCAGATAGAGAATCCCAGAACAATCCAGGAAGTTTCTGGATCACATTCCAGAGAAAATTTCAAAAAGTTTTTAAATTAATCCTTAATGTTTCCAGGGAAGATTTCAGAGATATTCCTGGAAACCTCAGATAAAAGACTGATGAAAGGTTCTGACAAAAGTCCTAAAAGTAACAGTTGAAAAAAAACCCTGTAATGTCCAGATAGAATATCAGAAAATTCCAGAAAGTATCTGGGTCACATTCCAGAGAAAATTTCAAAAAGTTTCCAAGAAGGATTGTGAAAATTCCTTAACATTTCCAGAAGAAAATTCCATAAAAATTCCCGGAAACCTTAGATAAAAGACTGATGAAAGGTTCTGACAAAAGTCCTTAAAGTAACATTTGGAAAAAAACAAAAAAACAAAAAACAAATTTCCAGGTAGAATATCAGAAAATTCCAGGAAGTTTCTGGATCACATTCCAGAGAAAATTTCAAAAAGTTTTTAAATTAATCCTTAATGTTTCCAGGGAAAGTTCCAGAGATATTCCTGGAAAGCTCAGATAAAAGACTGATAAAAGGTTCTGAGAAAAGTCTTGAAACTAACTGTTGAACCCCCCCCCCCCGAAATTTCCAGATAGAATATCATGGAACATTCCAGAAAGTATCTGTGTCACATTCCTTAATGTTTCCAGCAGAAAATTCCATAAAAAATTCCTGGAAACCTCAGATAAAAGACTGATGAAAGGTTCTGACAAAAGCCCTAAAAGTAACATTTGAAAAAAAAAAAATCCAGATAGAATATTAGAAAATTCCACGAAGTTTCTGATCACATTCCAGAGAAAATTTTTAAAAAGTTTCTAAATTAATCCTTAATGTTTCCAGGGAATATTCCAGAGATATTCCTGGAAACCTCAGATAAAAGACTGATGAAAGGTTCTGACAAAAGTCCTAAAAGTAACAGTTGAAAAAAAACCCAAAATTTACAGATAAGAATATCAGAAAATTCCAGAAAGTTTCTGAATAGCAATCCAAAAGTTTTTTTAAACATCCTTAATGTTTCCAGGGAATATTCCAGGAATATTCCTGGAAAGCTCAGATAAAAGACTGATGAAAGGTTCTGAGAAAAGTCTTGAAACTAACTGTTGAAAAAACCCCACAAAATTTCCAGAAAGAATATCATGGAACATTCCAGAAAGTATCTTGGTCACATTCAGAGAAAATTTCAAAAAGTTTCCAAGAAGGATTCTGAAAATTCCTTAACTTTTCCAGAAAAAATTTCCAAAAAAAAAAATTCCTGGAAGGCGAGTTTCTCAAGATTTTCAGGAAAAGTCTTAGAGAAAATTAACCAAAGATTTCTAGGAGAAGGCCAATGAAAAACTCCCAAAAATGGAGATAAAAGTTTTTGAACTTTTTTTTGGGGGGGATTCTTGAGTTTTCTAAAAAAAAAAAAAGTTTATCAGCAAAAAATTCCCAATGAAAATTCCTGAATAATTAAAACAAAATCTGTCTGTCACTTTTTTGGTTTTCTACTGCCATGAACTTCAACTATAGAGAAGAAAAGCAAAAATATAAAGTGCTTCATAGACACGTATTGGGGATCCACTGGAAACAGCTTCATGACCCAGTTTAGGGTCTCGACCCACCAGTTGAAAACCTCTGATTTAGAGAGTCCTGCAAAGACAAGCAGCAGCACAGTTAACAAAGAGACAGAGCCATAACCACCACAGAAAAACCAAATCCTGAGTCTCAGAGCAGAACGTCTTCCTCAGTCTACCTTTAAAAAGATTCAGAGAGACCAGAGAGACCTCCAACATCAGGTCTCCTGATTCCTCCTGCAGGAGCAGCAGACCTGAAACTGCATAAAAACCTGTTCAGACGGACTGTGGCGGCTCCAGGATCCTCTCTATCGACCAGTACCGAAGCGTAAAAGCTGCAGACCTGTAGGCAGATTTCTGACAGAATGTGACAAAAACATTAAAAACATCAATGCAGAAATATTTGAACATCCAGTTTACAGTCAAATACACACAAATATCAGAGTCATGGTCAGAAACATAAATATTCACATACTGGCATATTCAGATTTAGTGTGTGATGAGGATGTCTTTGAGTCTCTGTTCAACCAGGTCTCTGTTCAACCAGGTCTCTGTGTAACCAGGTCTCTGTTAAACCAGGTCTCTGTTTAACCAGGTCTCTGTAAAACCAGGTCACTGTAAAACCAGGTCTCCGTTCAACCAGGTCTCTGTAAAACCAGGTCACTGTTCAACCAGGTCTCTGTTAAACCAGGTCTCTGTTTAACCAGGTCTCTGTTTAACCAGGTCTCTGTTCAACCAGGTCTCTGTAAAACCAGGTCACTGTAAAACCAGGTCTCCGTTCAACCAGGTCTCTGTAAAACCAGGTCTCCGTTCAACCAGGTCTCTGTTCAACCAGGTCTCTGTTCAACCAGGTCTCTGTTTAACCAGGTCTCTGTTTAACCAGGTCTCTCTTCAACCAGGTCTCTGTAAAACCAGGTCTCTGTAAAACCAGGTCTCCGTTCAACCAGGTCTCTGTTTAACCAGGTTTTAAACCCAGACCCTTCTCTGTCTGAGATCGTTTCCACGCACAGATCGGCGTTGATCCCTCTGAGCGTGAGCAGACACGCTCACATCCAACCCCGGCTCTCTGCTCAGCATGGACTCACTGCAGCGTGAATCTGACGCTGGTACTCTGGATCTAAAAAGCTCTGTCAGTCCACATGAGCAGGACTGTTTCAGCGATGTTGATCAGCTTTCTGCTGATTTTTGTTCGTTATATTTGATGAACAAACGTTTCTTTATTGATTTACTCAGTTAACACAGTGACATCACTCTGGTTAAATCAGCAGCTTTAGAAAAACGAGCAACAGATGAAACATTTATCCTCTTAAATAGAAGAGTCCAGACCGCTGTGACTGAGGAAGGAGGAGTGTTTACCTGTACACGACTCACCTGTTTAAACCTGGAGAGTGTTTGAGGGTCCACAGTAATGACAGTAATACTCTGGATCAGAATCAGTCTGGAGACTTCAATAATCCACTACTGCACACAGACTGAAGGAGGAGCTCATCAGCGCTCTAAATGTAAGAATTAAAACTGAGAGCGGTTCAGATTAGAAACAGACCCTTCGTTCATCTGTGGGACAGTTCAGGCTTTCCTAAATCTCTAAGGCCAATCACAGCCACTCTTCTCTCAGTTTCATGCGAGGGTTCAGCTGGCCTCCCAGCTTTGGGTCGGCCACGTTAAAAACCTGAATGTAAAGACTTACAATATCATATAGTAGTTAGATATCAGAGTATAAACAGCAGCTGTGATTTCCTTCCACATGCAGTGTATGATCCCCAAGATTTCCACATTTTAGGCTGAAACTCTGGGGGCAAGGCCAGCTGAATCGGCTGAATTGTGACTATACAGAAGGAATGGGCAAAAATTCCCACAGAAACACTCCAGAATGAAGAGTGGAGGCTGTAGAAGGGGACAACTCCATATCCCTTTATAAATCACTTGGTAATGTTTGAACCCTAAGTCATAGACACTAACTTGTTTTTTCCTATGAAAGCTCTCCATTGTGCCTTTCTAATCATGTCCTCCATGCATTTGTAGCTCTTACAGAACATTTTCTAGTGAGCCCTGAACTTTCCGGAGTCTCTGAGGACAGCGCTGTTGTAAATAACAATACCTGACACAATTTATAAAAATGTTTATAACTTTTGAACCATAAGTCATAGAAACTTACTCTTCTTTCCTTTGACCATTTAGCCGTCATTGATGTCTCTGTAGCTCTAAAGGACGCCGTTGTAGTGAGCCTGGAACTTTGGTGACTTTTCGGGCTCTTTGGAGATTAAATCCACAGTGTTACATCCCATAATAAGCATCTTTTTACCCATCTCTAATCCATTTTTGATCACGTACTTTGGCTTTCTTCCAGGGTCTCTGCAGGTTTCAACAAGTCAAATTTAAGACTTTTTAAGACTTTTTTAAGACCATAATAAATACAGTTTAAGACCCATTTCACATCCATACTGGCAAAAAAACTAAAAAAGACATGAAGGAAAATTGGAGGCCCAGAATTACTTGCAGTGTATACGTAGGGCCCTATGAAATCTGTTTTATTTTTTGCAAAATTCTGTTTTTTTTCTGTTTTATTGTTTTTTTTTTTTGGTTGTTTTTTCACCTTTCCACTAATTTTACCAGAAAAAAAGAGTGTCTTGTTTATGTAAATGAATCAAATGTTCACTAATTAAATAGAAATAACCTTAAATTTATTGAAAAAGGGACACAGTTGGCCCAGGAGCCGTTGTTTGTAGAACCCTGATTTAAAATGATCATAACCAGTCAGATATTTCCAACCTTTTCAGACACATTCACGAGTATAACCATCCTAACTAATGTTTTATGTAAATGAAGAAATCCTTCTGTTCTCTCAGAGTGATAGTGACTTAATAAGGTCACATTGAAGTTAAATGGTCAATAGTAAACCTGTTACCTAAACTTGTATTTACTCTGTCTGTAGCAGTCCATCAGTCTGATGCTGCATCGTTCTCCTCCTGACTGTAACGGTTCTCTCCTCATCTCTCTCCATCCTCGCTGTCTGTCCATCTGCCTCATATCAGAGCGCTACGTTAGTCCAGACATGTGTTTGCTCGTTAAGCAACCACAGAGAACTACAGTATCTACAGGAGGAATTATTAAGAGAACTGTTACTTAAATTTAACATCATTTAGATTTCATCAGCGCCGCTCAGGTGCTGAGGTGAGGTAAAATAACTCGAAGCACGCATGAGTTTTCTTGAAGGTGCAACATTAAGTCCCACGGCACTGCCCCGTATGGGGCTACGTGGTGTTTGCCGGTGTTTCGTGCGGCCGCTTTGACATGCTGTTATTGTTTAGGAGGGGGCGGGGTGAGTGAGGGACAAGTTGTACCCTGCTTTAGTGTTCCCCCGGGAACATATTCTTCTGATATTCGTTCCTCTTTCTAAAAAAAAAACCCACAGCATTTCAGTCAAATTCATTAAATTTCCGCATTAAATTGTAAATTCCATTTTTATTGGCCAATTCTGCGATTCCATTGTAATAATACATTAATAATTCATTTTTAAGACCTTTAAAAATCGTACTTGAGACATTTTATGAAATTTTAAGAGAATTTTAGACATTTTAAGGCCTTAAATTTAAATTATTGGATTTTAGACATTTTAAGACTTTACAAGACCGTGTGGATACCCTGTCTTCAGTGGGCAGTGCCATGTTTGTTGGCATGCAATGCATTGTAGGAGTTGACCAGTTGCATCTCTACTGCTTAGAGGAGCGGTACAAATTAATCCAACTGCCAAGAAGTACATGGACTTTTTCTTTGTTTATATGTAGATATTTTTGAAAACTGTTAGCGTGTGTTAGTTACTAAAATGCTGCCAGTATATTTGTGCGACTCAGAAATCCTGCAGAAAACAGCTGAACATGAAAACTAGCAGTACCCAGCGCTGGTTCTGTCAGCCTTTTTTTTAAAAATTTGGTTTGATTTCTGTCCTAGTTTTTTATTCTGCTCAGAAACACCCCGTTTTTTTACATAAAATCCTTAAATTTGTCTTCTGTTTCCGTAGGTCCAGATGTGAAGACGACCGAGCCGACCACTGACACCCCCAGACTTCCCGCTCCCGTCTCAGACCCTGCAGACATCCTGGAGCTGGCGGCGTCCGTCAAAGAGCAACGGTCGGGGAAAAAGGGCCGATCGGGAGAAGAGTCCGACAGCGACTTTGAGTCCGACCCTCCATCGCCCAAAAGCAGCGAGGATGAGGAGCAGGAGGAGGACGAAGGTTTGAACAGCGAGCACGGCGAAGACACGGAGCCTGAGATTTCAGGGCAGCGCCCTCTGCTGATGGACTCTGAGGAGGAAGGCGAGGAAGATGAAGACAAGCACAGCTCCGACTCCGACAATGAGCGTGGTCGCGCCAAGACCCGCTCAAAGAAAGCTGCTAAAACGGCCACCAGGGGGGGCCGAAGAGAAGAGGCCACTTTGATCACGCCGCCCCAGTCACCAAGTGGGGGGCGTGGTGCTCCTCAGAGCACTGTGGATGTGTTTGGTGCTGTTCCTTTTGTGGGCGGAGCTTCACCGGTCAGCCCTCCAGAGAACGCTGACATCTTTGCCAAAGCTCCGTTCAGACAGGTGAGCGAGGAAAGGCGAGTGATGGATGAGTTTGACGTTTTCACCAAAGCGCCCTTCACCAGAAACCTGTCCAGGTCAGGGCGGGGCGGAGGAGATGTAGCCATGGGACATACTCCGCCCATCTCTCCTGAAGGCATTGACATTTTCGGTTTCTCACCCTTCCAGCCTGGCCCCAACGACGCCCCGCCCACTACATCCAGGAGCGCAGAGGACATCTTCAGGCCGTCGTTTGACGAGTCGGCGAGTCCTCAGCAGCAGCGCCTGAAGCAGCGAAGCCTCCAGAAACTCTCGTCTCGCCAGAGAAAAACCAAACAGGAGCCGGCGGGCGGAAATGGGAAACGCCACCACGGCACGCCAACTGGAGGACGCAAGGGCAACAAGGCCACGTACCGCACCCCTGAGAGAGTCCGCCGCCACAAGAAGGTCGGCCGCCGAGACTCGCAGAGCAGCAACGAGTTCCTGAGTACGTCTGACTCGAAGGAGAACATTAGTGTTGACATCACCATGGCCGAAGGGAAGGACAAGGGCGCTGCCCTGCAGGTCGATGATGCCATGCTCGACCCGTTTGGAGCCAAACCCTTCCACCCACAGGACGCCGGACGCTACCCAGGCCTCTCTGAGACCCGAAACGACACTGCCAACAAGTCCTGGTCTGGGCCACTGCACGCCACTCTGGGAGAGAGCAAGGTGATGGATGACTTTGGGGCGGTGCCTTTCACAGAAATGGTCGTTCATGGCGGACCTCAGCAGGCTCTGCCCCCTCAGCCTGTAGAGCTGGACCCGTTCGGAGCGGCCCCGTTTCCCTCCAAACAGTGACTCAAACGTCTTTGTCCAATCAGGAACGGACAAGCTAACGGCTGCACTCTACTTCTCTAACACAGTTTAAGAATTAAGCCCCGCCTCCTGTGGACTGATAGAATCAAGCTCTGCCTCCTGTGGACAGATAGGATTAAGCTCCGCCTCCTGTGGACTGCTGGTGTCCCCTTCTAATGCTGCGTAACCACGTGTGAATCGTCTGAGCTCTTTCTTGCCGTGTGGCGCCTTCGTATCTCGCCGCGTGGCGCACTCTACTGCTGCCTTCTGTTTTAGCACCATGAAGCCTTACTGAGCTGGGCTGGCTCCGCCTCTGAACCCTGACACGGTGGCGTGGTGTCCTCTTGTGTCAGAGGACTCGTGTGGGAGTTGACCTGGGACCACTTAGTCATCCTAGACGTTCTCTATGCAGAGCTCGCCGCCGTCTTCTCGCCGCCCTGCGTGGCTCTTTCTTCTGTTTTTACTCTGAATGAAGGGATGAATTTACCGCTCTTCTCTAAACCAGTTCATCTGCTCGGTCAGATTTAGGCTTTAACGGTTCCTTTTTTCTAGCAGTGAACGTCTCTGTAAAACTTAACTTCCTTTTTTATGAAATAACAACTCGACACTTCCTGTTCAAATAAGAAATAAAACACAAAGTCACCAACACCTCGAGCCTCGTCTGTCTTTGTTCCTAGATAAGCCTAGTGGCATCAAACTTATTCAATTGATCTGGTCTGAGACAAGGACCAGTTTGGTCCATTGTTTCAGAATTATATCATGTTTGATCTGGGGGGGGGTTGAGAACAGTCCAAAACTTTGAGAAGGTAACGGCTGCGCACCGCGGGAAGGCGGAGCCCCAAAGATCCAGCCCCATCCACAATACATCCTTGGGCATCATGTGATGTCCTCCCATCTCCTCGTGCGGTTAGAAGGAGAGGGGTCCAGCTGCAGACCTCCAGTGTCATTCGGCTTAATGGCTCCTCCAACTTGAAGTGGAAGCCACCTCCACTCAGGTTTTGATAGGGCTTCGCCCCAGCGTAGGGGTCGGGGTGTGCTGCTGCACACCTGCCCCAGCGTGCAAGGGCTGTGCTAATGTGTAGTAAGCACAGCGTTGTTGTCATGCTAACAACAGCTAACACGCTGCACGCCCCAGCGTAGAGGTATTGTTGAGGTCTGCAGCCAGACTCTGTTGAAATCATGCGCGTCTTAATTAAAATATACACCTACCCCAGTGAGCTACCCCTAAACCTCAGCAGTTGAGATTAAAATGCTAAACCTAACCTAAAGCTAAGCAAAGGATGTGGGCGGAGTTGGATCTAGCCAATCCAACTCCGCCTTCCCGCAGTGTGCAGCCGTTTATGTTGATGTGTGGAAAATGCTCTCTGATTGGTCGTTTAAAAAAAAAAAAAAAAAATACATATAAAGAGTCTAAAACTAGGAACTCAGATGTCTGTGTAGGTCCTTCATCCAGGTCATGATTATCCAAATCTTCGTTAGGGGGGCAACTGGACTTGAATGAGGTTCTTGAGGACCTCTTGTCTCTCCTCTCAAAGTCTTCTCCAGTTTTACTGAGACCAGGGCCAGAACCTGAATTTATAGCCTCTGTGAACCATCCACATGCTAATGACCTGGGTGTTTACCTGAGAGACACTGGCAGAATCATTGACCAAGTTCCACCTGGTTCTAAAGGGGGTCATCATGTAGACCCTGGTAGTTCTAAAGGAGGTCATCATGTAGACCCTGGTAGTTCTAAAGGAGGTCATCATGTAGACCCTGGTAGTTCTAAAGGAGGTCATCATGTAGACCCTGGTAGTTCTAAAGGGGGTCATCATGTAGACCCTGGTAGTTCTAAAGGGGGTCATCATGTAGACCCTGGTAGTTCTAAAGGGGGTCATCATGTAGACCCTGCTGGTTCTCTAGGTAGGTCTGTAGGTACAGTTCTGTTCTGTGGGAGCCTTTCCTAACTAAAGGTGAAAGTCAGTGAATAATAAAAACAGTCGGGTCAGAGTTTTAGATTTTATTCAAAGTTCAGCAGCTCGGTTCCTCAGATATGAAAGAGAAAGTACAAAAACATCAGTTTCTACAAAAAGATTCAGAGAAGAACCGTCAGTGAGACAGCAGCAGGATCATGTCCAAGCCTTTAAATACAGAAAGTCTGAAAACACTGAAGAGATTTCTGTTTTAAACATGAATATTCGAGAAAAAGAAGACTGGTTCCAAACATCCAAACACATCTACCACCATCACATGATGCCTCACAGACAGGACGTCCTAAAGACAGTGAACCTTAACAGTGTACCAACAGGCAGAGCTGAAGCTTTTTCAGATGATCTTAAATAAAGAACATGTTGAGAAGGAACATAAAACACAACAGTCAACCTTAAACATTGCACATCACCCTGAATAAAGGAGGAAGAACTTATTTTAAAATGTGTTGAAGTTTTCAGACATGAAGGATTATCCTCCATGGTTTACGGTGCCCTCACGCTCCCTCTGGTTTCCCCGTTCGGCTCTTAAGCACGACCGTCCCCCTCCCTAGTCCCAGCTGGACCTGAGCACACTGACCTCATACACGCCTGACCACGGCGTGATACCACACACGTGTGGCGTATTACACGCCCTATATCAGCAAAAACATAAACGTGGAAAATATTTTCTCGACATTTAACTGAACTCAAGCACAGTGAGAATAACAGCAACCATTGGACAGAAATGATTGATACTCAGCTTATTATCTTAACGAGCCTCGACCTTAAGGAGGTTAAAACTGTAGAATACTAAAGCGATAAAGTTTTAGATATGAAGTCTGGGTTTATGTTTGCGTTATTTTAGAGACAGCGACAGTAGAAACATTCTCTTCTTTATAATCAGGCTCTCTGAGGGTTAGAAACCTGATCTGATTTCAGAAAACAACCACAACCCGATAAGACAGCGGTCTGAGCTTCTTTGCTTTTAACATCCAAACATGGATCATGTTAGAGCTAAATGATTCTGCCGTTTTCATCAGGATGAACTAGAAGCATCTTCAGACGAGGAGACTAAAACGCTCAGTGAACACAGAGATAAACCTGGTCTGTTCCAGATTTTAGAAGCTCAGTTAAAGACAGGAGTCTTTTAGACAAACTCAACATTACCACTCTTCAGAGACGATATCTGAATTCTCTGTCCCTCCTCTGATCCTAAAATCTCTGTGGCTCTCTGACCGGGGTTTAGTATCTCTACATGCTAATCCGAATGAACGGAGGCCAAATAGACACCAGGTAAGGGGTTAACGGTGCATCTTTAACAGCTTTTCTCCCTCATGTCATCATAAACATTCTTTAAAGCTGTGGTTCTCAACCTTGGGGTCGGGACCCCATTTGGGGTCATGAGACACTGAGAGGGGGTCACCAGATGCCTGAAAGAAACTAAGAATATTTTTTAAATTACACTGTTGCCACTTTTGCAAAATTTAAACTCATTTTTATCACTTTTCCCACCAATGTTTGCCCCATTTTAACACATTTTTGCCACTTAAAACCCATTTTTCAGATTTCAAACCGTTTCCAACACTTTCTTCTGCCTGTTTTTGCCACTTCTAAACCAAGTCATGCCACTTTACACCCATTATTGCCTCTATTAACCACTTTTACCACATTTTACACCCATTTTGAACGACATTTCACTATGTGATTTGCTCAATTTTACCAGTTTAACCCATTTCTGCCCATTTTTCTCTTAGTTAACGCTTTTTGCCATTTGATATTAATTTTTCATCCCATTTCACCAAATTTTCCACCCATTTTTGCCAATTTAAAGTCAATTCAGCCACATTTTATTTCCCCTTACCACTATCTATGCCCATTTTTGCCACTTTAACCAATTTTGCCACTTTTTGCTTATTTTTTTGCCAATTTAATCACATTTTTGCCACTTCTAACCAATGTCTGCTACTTTTAAAATCCAATTTCACCAGCTTTTCCACCATTTTTTGCCATTATTAACCCATTTTATTTCTGTTTTTAACAAAAAAGATTTGAACCCATTTTTAATGGCTATCTACCACACAAATGAATAAAAAAATATACTTGCTTCTTCGCTAAGAGTGTTTATTTTTCAGGTTAAAGCTCTCCCCTTTATCCCCCCTTATGGGCCGCCTTGTCTGCCCAAGATCCTAGATTGTGCATGGCTGTGTTCAACCACCTTCAGGTCCAGTGGGGGTCCCCAGTCTCTTGCACCTTTATTTTTGGGGTCCTGGGCTGAAAAGGTTGAGAACCACTGCTTTAAAGGACACAATGATACAGTATCTGGTACCAAGTGGTACTACATGGTATCTGACTGACCAGAACCATGCTAATATGAGGAGTAATATTTGCCTTTCAGTGTCCTTTCAAAATAAAAGATATAAAGGAGTGAAAACATTTCATTTGTCTCTTTAAGACATTAACAGGCTAGTAACAATACAGCTGTTTTTAAGGGATAATATGACCATTTATAAAAGACGCTTCAGTAACAGGCACTTACAGACTCTTTCATTTATCACATAGAAGAGGAGTGGAAGTTTGTTTTTATGATATATATTAAATACATATTATTATGTGTAACTTTTTCTTGCTGCTGTGTCTGAGATGAGGATGCTTCCATCGTTCTCCTGCAGACTTCCAGTGTTTGGAGTCGATGCGGTGAACATTTCTACAAACGTTTAAAAGTCTTTTTGTTTAAAAATCCCTACCCTACTGCGCTACCGGTCCGTCTGCTGCTCACAGACTCTGCTGGAGTGGGAAGACTGAGGAAGAGTGAGTCGCTCTGAGATGAAGCTGAGATTGATGGTTAGACGATGGGGCACCAGCTGTGCAGCAGTGCATGATGGGAAATTTGCAGCCAATCACCAGCCTGAAGAGAGAGATAAACAAACATTGATTAACTTTCTGGTACCTCTACAAGTTGCTGCCAAATTTTCCTCCTAGTGTGAAGAAAAATGCACAGGGTTGTTATTACTGTAAAAAAAAAAAAAGTTATATTAGTTTATTTTTAATTGTTTAATTTTTTTCCTCATTTCACTTTTTTTCATTTTACTACACTGAAAGTGAATAACTTATTCATGGATGATTGCAGCCTGGCATATGTCATTGATTAGTAGCATCATCGGTTAAAATGCATTATTAGTTTTTTGTTGAGGTCAGTTATTCTAAAATACTCACGTTTTTCACCCTTCTGTGCATAAATACACACCTTTAAATCATGTTATAAATATCATACATTTCAAAATTGTTTTACTGTTATTAAATTATATTTTTCTCATTTAAGGTCAGCCCTAACCATAAATGTCAAATACTCATTCATTTTAATTTTTTAACCCTTTAAATGCCATGTTTCATTGATGATGTCACTCCATTTTTAGATGCAAAATACACAAAAAATGTTTTTTTTTGCAGGTTACTACATGAAAATGAGAGAACTTATTTTTTGAGTATTGCACAGACACACTCACAGACTCACACACTGATCTGCACTTCAACAAAACCTTAGAGAGTTAGTGAGAAGGGGAGCAGAGGGCAGTATAACACTGAAATCTGGTGGAAAAACATGGACTTCCTGCCCTCGCCCATAAATGGTAAAAGAGACGTCACAGGGTAAAAAATGGTCCAGGTGCAAATGTAAAGCCCCAACTCTCAAATGAAGCCCAGAAACCAGAACATGCATGATTCATGCCTTAATGGCGTATGGATCTAATGAAGTGGTTTGAATGGGTTTCAGTGGGGACTTTTACACAGCAGGAACATTAACGCTATAAAAAAACTTTATTTATGTTGGGCTGGTTGTTGTGGCTGGGACAGAATTTTGAAAAGTGTGCAAAAATGAACAAAAACTACAATACATGATAATATTAATTATGAAAGAGGACAAAGTTTAAAAAAATATATATCAACGAAGTGTGCATTTTTGGCACAAGAGGTAGCAGAGGGTTAAAGAGAGTGGGAATAAAAGATTGCAGAGAGATGCAGCTGTGTGCTCTGATCATCAGTAGAAAGGTAAATAAAGATTTATAATAAAGCTTTAAATGTTGATAAATAGAACAAATCTTTGCTCACAGTCCAACAGTGATGGTCCCGGCCTGCAGATCCGTGTTTTAGGCGTGCTGGGGGGCGTCGGGGCATGGCTGGCTGTGTCGGTATGCCATGATGCAACATGTGGACTGGTGCCACCAATAAAACATGAGAACGAGCAGCAGGTGCCACACCTGGTGGCTGGAGCCCAGGTAGTTCAGCTGACCTGGAGACGAGAGGAGGAGGATCAAAGACATTAAAAACAACTGTCTGCAATAAAAGGAGCATTTCTCATCTACAGTTATCAAAGTTTTAATGACACCTTTCAATTCTTTTTCCTTTAACTACATTTGTAAATTAGCTGCATCAGCACTAATCGCTTCAGCAGTTACAGGCTTGCAGTCACTTTAAGTAAACCTGCTCCGCCTCTTTCTCCTCTAATGATGCTGATTGGTCCGGCCATTCTCTGACCAGGAACAAGCCTATCAGCCTGACAGAAAAGGGGAATGTGAAATCAAGTCTGACCTGGGAAGTAGCGTTCAGGAACCTTTGAAACATAGAAGATGAGAGCTAAGACAGCGATGCAGTACATGCCCAGAATCCGAGGAACGAACATCTGAGGAGACGAACGGGAGATATCAGGACATTTCACCATGTCGGGTTAGAGAGCTGTGCAGATGTTTCTGATTCATTTATACTGAGTATTACATCATCCCCAGAGACGGGATGGTAGCAGCATTGTTACCATGGTAACAGCATCCATACTCACCTGGACGAGGTCGGAGGAGAACCCCCCCGTGAGGCAGATCCAGTGCACAGTGGGGACGAGGCCGTAGCCGGCCACGCAGACGAAGATGAGCGAGCGGAGCTGCTTCCACTGTTTGCTCAGGTAGTGAGGGTGAATCTGAGCGAAGAAGACCGCCAGAGTCATCGCCAACACGGTCACCAGGTACACCTGACGCCAGTACTGCAGAGACACAGGGGTCAGAGGTCAACACAGGCCTTTCAACACACACATTCACAGAGATTATTACACTTACAAGCTGTTTCCTAAAAAGTTGGGATGCTGTGTAAGAAATGGGGATGAAAACAGGGTGTAGTGATTTTTC
Organism: Cheilinus undulatus; assembly: GCF_018320785.1. NCBI lineage: Eukaryota > Metazoa > Chordata > Actinopteri > Labriformes > Labridae > Cheilinus > Cheilinus undulatus. Next base: position 54,096,049 of record NC_054869.1, read on the forward strand.
ATGTTTAGCAAGTTTAACAGAAATAACAGATGGTTTACAGTTTGTCATTTTTATAAACTACAGAGATGTCAAAGTTTATCTGATAAATTTAAACATTCACAGTCTGTACATCAGCTGTTAGTGTGGGTAGAAATATCCGTATCTGCTGCTACCACCAGTCAACTTTCTGGTATTTTTTTGTTAATTTGGTGGTTGTCGAAATTTTAAGTATTCAAGGAAACTTGGGATTTTTTTTAGCTCTGGAAATTTGATTGGGAATTTGGAGGCGGGTGTCCTCTGTATTTAAGAATTTATGAAAATTTTAGGGAATTTGTTAGGATGTTTGGGGGAATTTTCATGGAATCTTGGGCAATATCAGTACATTTGGGGAATTTGGTTTTAGATTTTGGGAGGTGGGCTGCACGGTGGCGCAGGGGTTAGCACTGTTACCTCACAGTAAGAGGGTCCCTGGTTCCCTTCCTGGTCTGGGCCTTTCTGTGTGGAGTTTGCATGTTCTCCCCGTGCATGTGTGGGTTCTCTCCAGGTACTCCGGCTTCCTCCCACCACCAAAAACACGCTCGTTAGGTTAACTGGTGACTCTAAAGCTGGCCCTAGGTGTGAGTGTGAGTGTGCCTGGTTGTCTGTCTCTGTGTCAGCCCTGCGATTGACTGGCGATCAGTCCAGGGTGTACCCCGCCTCTCACCCAATGACAGCTGGGATAGGCTCCTGCCCCCACGACCCAGAATGGAATGAGTGGTAAAGAAAATGGATGGATGGACTTTGGGAGATTTAAAAAATAAGGAATTAACATGGAATTTTTGTGGATTTTCTAAATTTAAAATTTAGGCTTTATGAATAATTTTAAAAGAAACATATGAGGAACATTTACATAATCTTTTTGGGTATGTTCTATGGCAAACTTTAAAACATATGGTGAAGAATTTTTCATAGAAATTTTTGGTAGTTTCCTTGAAATTTTGAGGAATTTGTGCCAATATTGGGCATCATCTTTGGTCAGAAAAAAAAATCTTGTTTAAAGACAAGGCTGAATTTTAAAATGTTCCAGGAGGTTTTAGTGATGTTTTTTTGTATTTCAAGAAAATCTGGTGTTTATTTTGTGCTAAAATCAAAAATGGTAAATTATTGGCAATAATAGTGACTGATATTTTTGCATGTTGATGTGCACAGTGAGGAGTAGGGGGCCTGTAAATGTTTTCATCTTCAGAGGGAGGTCCCAGCAGAGAAGTTAGGGGACCAATGACCTACCAGCAGGTGGCAGCAGTGAGAAACGTCCGTTGAGATGAGAAAAAGCGTGAGTAATGCTGAGTCACATGATCAGAGCTAAGACTTTCTATAAAGATGAATCAGAGCGGACTAACACGACAGTTTAACCGACTCGTAATTCTGGTTTAACAACACAGAGATCTGATATTAAACGAGTAGCGGGCTGACGGTGCACATCCCTAGATTAGCGCCAAATCTACAGCCCTACTCACCGTCTCAGCACGCCTCATGGGAAACGACAACAAAAGTAGGGATGGGAAACAGTTAGGGTAAGATCAAAAAAGTTCTAGTAACTCATAAATGCACACCAAAACACATTAAAGATTGAATGAAAAGAATGGGGCAGGTGTGGGCGTGGCTGAGATAGAGTGAGATGGACAGGAAGTAGCTTGAGAGCCTGGGCGGAGCTATGGGGCCCAGGTAGCATAGCAGGTAGCTTCCAGGTACCTGAGACAGAAAGACACACACTAACAATGCAGGAGCCGTCACACCTCTGGCCACCCCCGTACTCGAGCACGGTTTAGTCCACCGTCTATCAGCACAGATGGACTGAGTCTAAACTCGCCTCTCTATGTGGATCACCTGGTACTTCAGGCCTGCTTCATTAATGTGAAACCACCTTTAACTGAAGTCATTAAAGAATAAGAGGCTATTCATAGGGTTAACTTTGACCTGTGGAGAGCTGTGGTGAGCATTTTTCATATTCTTAAAAGGATTTAGACCCTTAACAAATGAAGAAAGATGATTCAGATGACTAAATCTGATTTTTAGAGGCCCATAACTTTGGCTGTCCATCATTTCCACTCCTCTGACTGAAACACCCTCTCAGGTGGTCTCACATCCACCTTGTGGGGTCTTGATTTTTAAATTTGCACACATGGAAAAAAGCAAACTTGAAGCAAAGATGTGTTCATGTGTTTCAAACAGCCTCCTTCTGTTTCCTCATCATCATCATGCTGATATTAAAGCTAAACGGCGAGCTGGCTGTTTGTGAAACTCGAGAGTGTTCGCAGTCTGGACGGGCTCGTCTCCGTCCCTTCTGTCTCCGTGTGTGCGTGTAGGCCTCCGTCCAGTCACACGTCCTCTTCTAACGAGTCCTGCTGAATTTCACAGTGAATAAATTTGCACCCAGAACAAGGCCCCGCTCTGCTGCAGCCAATTTTTTAAGCTCTCCTCCTCACAGACTCCGTGTTCTCTCTCCTCCAAAATCTGCGTCTGTAAAACGCTCACCGAGTCGAGGCTGAGCGGCTAAATATAAAAGCACTTTTCCTTCAGGGACTTGGCGTGCCGCAGGAGAGGAGCCACCCAGAAGCAGAGCCCGAGTCTTGGCGGGGACGGGGGACGGGGGGGCCCTACGCTGAGACGGCTCCCAGACTTGCGAACGTCATATGGTGGGGAACAGGAGTGACGGACCGCTCCGTGAACGCAGCCATCTGGTTTGGGCTGGAGCAGATTTCATCTGCGTTCTGGGGGCAAAATAAGCCGAGGCGTCCAACGTGCGGGGGAAAGCGAACAGTGCGGAGCTCAGCCAAATACTTGAGGATGAAAAAACAGGAAAATAAGACGGTGGTGGGCGGCTGGAAGAAGGAGCTGAACAGGCTTGTGTCATCAGAGGCGGGTTTCCAAACGGCGAGCAGCAAAGGTGTCGTGTTGCTTCTTCACCGGGAACAATGAGTCAATGAGCGGAGCCAGACGGAGGCCGCTCTTCACATTTATTCAATTACTGACGAGGAGAGCTGAAATCCTCCTGAGATCAGCACACACAGACACATTTACATGATCCTTACAGGAAGTAGACGTCGCCGGCCTCGAACCATCAACGATATGAGCATCCATCTCTACATCAGCAGAAGACGGCCTCTCAATATTTATGATACCACATGTTTTAAATCACACCATCTGCTATTTCCACGACCAAAAATATCAGAAAGTACAAACGCTTCATAGGAACGACCGGTCAACAGACAGACTTTAAACCAAATAAGAGAACCGTCTAAAGCAGCGTTACTCAACCAAAGAGCCAAACTGTTGAAGAATACCTTTGCAAGAGCCACAATCTAAGAGGTGAAGCAAAATCAGCTTGAAGTACAGTAACAACAAGTTAAAGGTGGCAAAAATTGTCAAAAAGCAACAAAAATGGTGAAAAGGGGCAAAAATGGGATAAAAGTGGCTAAAATGGGCACAATCTAAAGAAAAGATTGGTATTTAATGACAAAAGGTTGCTTAAATGGGTGAAAATTGGGAGAAAAAATGGTGAAAAGGGCTGAGAATGGTGACAAAAAGTGGAAAAGGGGTCCGAAAGTAGCAAAAAATGGGGGAGAAATGACAAAAAATGAATTATAGGTGACATAAAATGGTCCAAATGTGGCAAAAAAAAATGAGTGAAAAGTGACTAAAATGGGCAAAAGCAGTCAAGAGTGGCAAAAAGTGAGATAAAAGTGGCTAAAATGGACACAATCTATAGGAAAAAATTGGTATTTAATGACAAAAGGTCACTTAAATGGGTGAAAATTGGGAGAAAATTTGTGAAAAGGGGATTAAAGTGACTAAAATGTGCACAATCTAGGAAAGAAGTGATATTTAATGGCAAAAAAAGAGGAAGGAAGTGGTATTTATTGGCAACAGGTAGCTTAAACGGGTGAAAAATGGCAACAAAAATGGTGGAAATGGGAAAAATTTGGATAAAAGTGGCAACAAGAAATGGCTAAAATTGGCAAAAACTATGAAAAAAGTGGTATTTAATGACACAAGGTAGCTTAAATGGGTGAAAATGGGGAGAAAAAATATGGAAAAGGGGCAAAAATCGGACAAAAGTGACAAAGAAATGGGTAAAAAGTTTTTCAAAAAGTGTCAAAATAGGCAAAAAAGTAGGAAAAGGAGGTATTTAATGGCAAAAGGTAGCTTAAATGGGTGAAAAGTGGAAAAAAGGGTAAAAAAGGGCACAACAGTTTCCCTGTTTTTAAGGTTTTCTGGAGGAATAATTTTTTCAAATAAGACTTAAAAAAGCCACTTATCACAAAAGAGCCAAAAATTAGAGCGTGGCTGAGGCCAAAATGCAAAGTCTGCATTTCAACTCTGGACTCTTATTGTGAAGAACTCAACCAAAATGACCCGTTTGACTCTGAAAGCTTTACCAGAGAGAGAAAAAGCAGCGAGCACGCAGAGTTATCCTGATAACAGACGCTGATTTGAGTTTTGGAGAGGGCTTCACTTACATCCTGACTGTTTCATATTGTTCCAGGTGTAACGGCTCACAGACCCAGCCCTCCTGCTCTGCTGTCACATCAGGAACATGGGTCTGTGTCTGGGAACACCACAGTCATGGATGTGGTTGGTTTATAACTCCACCAAGAAGCGACGGCCATGACGCTGAGGTCAACGTCAGTTTAAGCTCAGTCCTGCTACCATGGATGTTTTTATTATTCTACAGTAGAGCTGTGTTAAAACCGAACAAAAGAACCAGACTGTGGGGTCAGGTGTACTTCGATCTAGACTTTCCCTGGTGTGGAACCAGCCTTAATCATCTTCAACTTAAAACGAGTGAGTCAAAGGTAAAAAAGACACCTTAACGCACTAAGAATGCACAATATTATCGCCACATGGGTTAGAGATTAGGGCTGAACGATTTGAGAAAATAATCTAAATATGAATTTTTTTTACCCAATATTACGATTTAATATGCAGTTATTTCCTAAGTTTCTTTTCTCATGCATTTTCTTACAAAAAAAAGCAAAAATGTATTCTATACTATGACCACAGAATATTAGATTGAACTAGGGCTGAACAATTTTGAAAAAATATCTTATTGTGATGATTTGGACTCATTTTGCAAATTGGATATGAACTGTAGTATTAAAAGGAATGATAATTTTTTTATTTATAATTCTCATATTTAGTAAGAAAAACATACAAAATTAACTAAAATAGGATTTTTGTACAATATTCTAAAAATATGGCATGATATGTAATGGATTACATCTCTGCTGCAAAAACATTTCTTAACTGGTATTTTGACAAATTTCAGGTCAATAAAATATTATAATGTTGCACCCTCTGCTATTTAAAAATTGCAGAAGGCCATATTGCGAGTTAATCTAATTTGTGATTAATTGCTCAGCCCTATTACAGATGTGAACCTTTAAATCATGATTCAATTCAGAACCAATTTTCCATTCAAACTGATTCCTGATTCATAAAACACTCCCTACCTAAAGAGGTAGGGATGGGTGTCGGAATTCAGAACAGAGAACCAGTTCCAGCTGGTTCAAACTATCGTCATCATTTACATTAAATCTCCATTCCTCTCCTGCCTTCACATTGAGGCAGTCAGAGAAGATGAAGTAAACATGGTGGACAGTCACAAAAATGGGCTGAAGCGGCTCAAAGTGCAGCTTCATTTCTCAAAAAATGACATGATCAGCATGACGTGCACAGTCTGTTGAACAGTGATTTCATGCAAGGCATGCATCTGTTTGCACAAGAACTGTTGTTTCAATTTATTTTTATACGTCCAGAGATCGAGGATCCAGAGCAGTGTTAATTTTGGCAGCTATTTTTAATTTTAGTCTTAGTATTTAGATGATATGTCTTTTAGTTTTAGTCACATTTTAGCCTTTTCTACCCATTATAGTTTTAATTCATTTCAATTCAACTTTATTTGTACAGCACATTTCATACAGGTGTAAACTCAATGTGCTTTACAGAAGATTAAAATCAAACAGAAAAGCAATCAGCAATTCAAGCAAATAGTCTAGTCTAGTTTTTGTCATGGAAAAAAGGCTGTTGACGAACATTTTTAGTCATAGTTTTAGTCTACGAAACACTGATCCAGAGACCAGTTTATATTTATTCCATGGCAGTGGTTCTCAAACGGTGTGGCAAGGAACACTGACGTGCCTTGAGGAAAATCTAGGTGTGCCTGTGGAGTTTGTCTAACAGTTTTACTATAACTGTGGCTGAAGATACTATAACAGGAATTAAAGCAGCTATTTTCGCATGGGAATAGATAAATGATGTTCTTGAAGACAAAGAAGATGAAGTGCTGCTGGGTGTCTGTGGTTTCAGCTGCTCTTTGGAAACTTTGGGCTTGATCTGCTGGAAGAGTGAAAAAATGTGTTTAATCCAAAATTAATAGTAAAAAAAAAAAAAAAAAAAAAAAAGAAAAACTGCAACTGCCCTTCAAATAGCAATCCAATGCCCACTGTAGGTTTTATTTGTAACTAACACACTTAATTTACATGGCAAAACACATTTTAAAGAGCACCGTTCTGAGGTTTTAATAAAGGAGCAGCAGTAATGTTTTCTAATTCTAGTTCAGAGGTTGAAGATCCAGAGAGCAGTTTGTTTGAACTGAGACATTTTCAACAAAAAAGAGAATTTTTGTATACTTTAGCATGTTCTCCTCCTCAACACTTAATGTTTAACATTTCTAGTTCTCTAAGTGGATTATTATCACAGTGACTGAAGAGAGTTTGTCACTGACTCACAGACGTCTGCTTCAGTGTTCAGAGAGAGACTCAGTAAAACTGTGAAAACCTTTATAGCTTACTTTTAACAAGAAGAAAATTCAGGAAGGAATCACTGAGAAGAATCGATGATGGCATCAATATAAAATCTTCTCAGTGAAGAGGTAAGCTTAATAAAATGTGTAAAGATTATGCTTTTTGAGCATATTTGTAGTGTTTTATCAGCTAATTTCAATAATAATAAAGAAAAAAGTTGTTTGTGCTTGAGCTGTAAATATCAGCCTGTATCAGCTTTTTCCTGGTTAAGTCACAAAAATCTGAAAACGTAAAAATAATAAGATAAAAAATCAGGACATGGAAAAAAAAAAAAAATTTGTGTTTTCATTTCATATTTTTTAGTTTTTGCATCTCACAATTCTGAATTAAACTTTTAATTTTTTTTATCTCATGACCTTTTAAACTCCTAACTTTGACTTTTAACAAACTTTTTAACCTTAAAGACTTTCAATTTAAAAATCTAACTCAAAATTTAACCTTTTAAACTCAAGATTTCAAATTTTATCTTATATTTTGACCTTTAACACGACTTTCTATTTTATAGATTTGCCTGTTACAAACGCTATTTGACATTTAGCTTTTTGTTTTGACATTTTGAACTCATTAATTTGACATTTAATCTCAGATTTTTAGCCTTTAAACGTCACATCAGTGTTGATCCCATCAACTCTATAGTCAACTGATTTAAGCTCCGCCTACTTCCATTTCAAATCTACATAATTCAGAGTCCACTCCCATCCATTCAGAGTCCACTCCCATCCATTCAGAGTCCACTCCCATCCATTCAGAGACCACTCCCATCCATTCAGAGTCCACTCCCATCCATTCAGAGTCCACTCCCATCCATTCAGAGACCACTCCCATCCATTCAGAGTCCACTCCCATCCATTCAGAGACCACTCCCATCCATTCAGAGTCCACTCCCATCCATCCAGAGACCACTCCCATCCATCCAGAGACCACTCCCATCCATTCAGAGACCACTCCCATCCATCCAGAGACCACGCCCATCCATTCAGAGACCACTCCCATCCATTCAAAGACCACTCCCATCCTCTCCTGCACCTGCACTGCTTCGGCTTTAATAACTCCGATGCTGGAGCCAACGGCCCAAACAGGAAGTGCTCAGGACCACCACGGTCCACCACCACTCCACATTCTGCTTCAGGGGACTCTGGAGGGGAAAATCCTCCACCTCTAAAGATTGCTCTGAGGCAGCATTGCTGTGGGACTCTGTGTCACTTCCTGGCACTTGTTTTATAGTAGAAGCAAAATTTAAAAAATCCCTAATCAGTCTAATTTTGACTCCTAAGTTCTCAGCTACAGACATTTATCCTTCTGCCTCTGTTTCTCACCGCCTCAGTGAACTTCTTCAAAGTTTCAAAGTTTCTCTCATCTTTTACATCCGTTAATTATTGATATACGGCAAACTGTAATAAACCCCACATATAAATGTGTCAAAGGTTTTAATAACACTTAAATAATGCCCGCCTCTGCGGAGGTTTGATCATTTAGGTTGCCCTAAACAAACAGATAATATAGAGGAGTAATAATCAAACTATATTTGACACCCTGAACATCCTGGCTGCACGAGTACAGACTCCCAACTGGAGCCCCCCCCCCCACACACACACACACAAACGGCACTGATCCTCCATGGACAGAGAGGAGAAGGAGAAAGTTCAGGTCTGTGTTTATCCTCCAACATTCAGAAACGTTTCCCCTGAACAGACAGAAGCCTTCAGTCTACATTACCAACACATCAGCGCGCGTGTCAGTAAATGTGTGTGTGGCGTTTATTTGACGTTAGTATGCAGCATGAAAGCCCCTGGTGAAGCAGAAGTTGTGACTCTGATAAATTCAACCTGCCATTGTGGCTAGTTAGGGCCACTGTTGAAATCTACCTGCATTTGGCTGGTTGGCAGGTGTAAATGTCAAGCCTTGCCAATAATACTGAACAACTGAAAGTTATTCTAAGTTAAAATGAAGCACGTAGCGATTGATGGTAAATACTGATAGCTGATACCACATCAGAGCGTACTGACCAGCAGGAGGACCAGGAACATCTGCACTGACTCCTTCATGCCAATATTTCCTTCCTCTGTATTCCTGCCATCTTCTATCAGTGACACCTACATGTCCCTGAGAGGATCATTAAAGTCTGGTGTGAATACACAGGGTGATGCAGGTTTTCTGCTCGGCTAGAAACACAAAGAAAGCCCACCCCCATCACCTCCACCTAGACCAGAGTGTTATGAGCTGTGAGAGCATGTCTGACACAGAGAACCTCCTGCTGTGAGGTCCATGTGTGAGAGGATAAGTGAGGAAATACCAGGAGCTGAATGTCATGGAGTTAGCTTTAAAATGTCAGCAGTTCATGTGTGAGAGGCTGCAGCGACAGGGGACGGAGGTAGCATCGATATATGGGGGAAGCATGTATTTACAGATGTCTTTGTGGTTGAAGTTATATAATGTAAATTACAGAATATAAATCCACAAAATATAATCCTACATCTGCTTATGAGAGTCCCAAAGAGGTAGAAAGTTGTAAAAAAACACTCCCTTTATGATGATTTACAGTGTGTTCAGCAACTCCACAAGATGCAGTAAATCATATTTTCACCAATGGGCTGAATGAATGGCCCTACTCTGATATAGACTGATATTTGCAGCTGTTATAGACTGATATTTGCAGCTGATGTAGACTGATATTACGGGTGGTAGAGACTCATATTTGCAGCTGTTATAGACTGATATTTGCAGCTGATGTAGACTGATATCAACGGCTGATATAGACTGATATTTACAGCTGATGTAGACTGATATTTGCAGCTGATATAGACTGATATTTGCAGCTGATGTAGACTGATATTAACGGCTGATAGAGACTGATATTGGCAGCTGTTATAGACTGATATTTGCAGCTGATGTAGACTGATATCAACGGCTGATATAGACTGATATTTACAGCTGATATGGACTGATACTGACAGCTGATATAGACTGATATTTACAGCTGATGTAGACTGATATTTACAGCTGATGTAGACTGATATTTGCAGCTGATATAGACTGATATTTGCAGCTGATATAGACTGATATTAACGGCTGATAGAGACTGATATTGGCAGCTGTTATAGACTGATATTTGCAGCTGATGTAGACTGATATCAACGGCTGATATAGACTGATATTAACAGCTGATATGGACTGATACTCACAGCTGATATAGACTGATATTTACAGCTGATGTAGACTGATATTAACGGGTGATATAGACTGATATTTGCAGCTGTTATAGACTGATATTTGCAGCTGATGTAGACTGATATTAACGGTTGATATAGACTGATATTTACAGCTGATATAGACTGATACTGACAGCTGATATAGACTGATATTTACAGCTGATGTAGACTGATATTAACGGGTGATATAGACTGATATTTACAGCTGATATAGACTGATACTGACAGCTGATATAGACTGATATTTACAGCTGATGTAGACTGATATTTGCAGCTGATGTAGACTGATATTAACGGTTGATATAGACTGATATTTACAGCTGATATAGACTGATACTGACAGCTGATATAGACTGATATTTACAGCTGATGTAGACTGATATTAATGGCTGATAGAGACTGATATTGGCAGCTGTTATAGACTGATATTTGCAGCTGATGTAGACTGATATCAACGGCTGATATAGACTGATATTTACAGCTGATATGGACTGATACTGACAGCTGATATAGACTGATATTTACAGCTGATGTAGACTGATATTTACAGCTGATGTAGACTGATATTAACGGGTGATATAGACTGATATTTGCAGCTGTTATAGACTGATATTTGCAGCTGATGTAGACTGATATTAACGGTTGATATAGACTGATACTGACAGCTGATATAGTCTGATATTTACAGTTGATATAGACCGATATTTATGGCTGATATAGACTGATATTTACAGCTGATGTAGACTGATATTTGCAGCTGATATAGGCTGATATTTATGGCTGATATAGACTGATATTGACAGCTGATATAGACTGATATTTACAGCTGATATAGACTGATATTTACAGCTGATATAGACTGATATTTGCAGCTGAAATAGACTGATATTTGCAGCTGATATAGACTGATATTTATTTTTTAACTCACAGGACCGACGTTTCCTCAGCAGGTCTACTTCTCAGCTGCCAGTAAGTGCTGACAGTCAAAGAACCATATTTTGGTTTTAACTTGATGCACAATGCTGATATTTATGAGTTTATGTTCCTTGTTATAAAGACTGATGTATGTTTTGCACCAGTGATATGATGAATTTACGGTATACCAGAGAACCCCTTGACTTGATAGCAGTGTGGGTAAATTAAAGCATTATTGATTATCAGGTTTAAAAAATAAAGAACTGTTGTCAGCCAGCATGACTGGACTGGATTGGAGCTGAAACAGCTCAGTTTTAAAACGGTCCCATTACACAGTGAATCTTTGCTCTGGGTGGGCTTTAGCCAACCTTTCGAGCAGAGCTGACTCAGAGTCATTATTCTAACTGTCTGAAAGCAGCTGTAAACACATGCTTCATGTTGTTGTCGTGTTGTCAAACTCACATTGTTGCAGTAGAAGGTGTAGAAGACCCCGGGGACGTAGCAGCCCAGGATGCCGATGGAGACCCCGGCATAGTCCAGAGCCATCCAGCGGCGACTCGTCTTCTCGGAGCGATGGCAGCAGAAGACGTGATAACCCACGGAGCACAGCATGCACAGCTGAGGAGACGAGGAAAGGGGGGTGGAGTTTAACAACAGAGAAGATGTGATATGAAGAACCAGATATCAAGAATAAAAATATTTATGATTTTATGAGAGGTGTCCGAACGTGTTCCATCTCTAAATTCTGATTTTTTAAAAATTTGGACCTGAAGACTCAAGTGTTCGGCTCAGACTGGCCAAGTGCTGGAGCGATTCTCCTTCATTTGTTGAAGAGAACTGCCAATGTTTGGGAGGAGGTCTGATGTCCCACCGCAGACACTCGGATTAAGGTAACACCAGGAAATCGCCACATATTCAAATCCAACAGATTTGGCCAATTTGAAATCAGCACAACACAAGGAGAAGCGAGCTGTAAGTGACCCTGGAACCCAAACATGATGTTCAATGGAACCTGCCGAGGTAACCTTGGATCAAAATAAACACCAGCAAAATATTTTCAATACCAATCCTTGGTGTATTTATTATTAACTGAACGACAGATTGTGAGAATTATTTCTGAAAATCTGCCTGCATGTGAGCTCATTTTTTATCTTTAAACACATTTATCAAACTTTGACTAAATAAAATTAACTATATCTGCAAAGTTTTCCATGAAACCAGGATTTTAAAAGTGTGTATGATACCAGTAAAAATAAAAATATATGCTAGATACATGTCCGATACCACAGGAACAACACAAGCCCTAGATGCTTAATATTGGGTCATTTATCGTCTTTAATTATTAAAAGCTGCAGAAGACTTCAGCAGACATCTGCCTAGCGCTGCAGAGGAGTGAGGGTTTGTTACAACACTGGCAATAGCCGTGTTTCCATCAGGGGGTCCAGTTTGATTCAGTTCGGTTTGGTACGCTAAACCCAAAAATAGTTTGCGTTTCCACAGACACCCGTGCCCTCACTGGGTGGGCGGGCTGTAAAGGTGATGAATGTGAAGTCACATGCAGCGTGAGTTTGCTGGTCCACCCGCAGAGTTGTAGAAAAGATGAGTGACAGAAATCAGTCTGGATAAGCAGTAAACAGCTTTACTTCAGCTGAAAGTGCTTTTTAAAAAATAACTACATTTTAATGATGTTAACCGCTGTCAATGCAGCTCCATAGCTGATGGAATACGTGTACAGAGACGGTTTGAGTCGTAGCGCTACGTTAATATGTGAATATATCTAGTCTAGACCAGTTTATACCACTAAATATGAACGTTTGAGCTGTACTGTGAGAATTTGCTGCATTAAAAATATAGGAAAAGTTCAGCTGGTGTTAAAATCAAGCTAAATTAAGTCAGAAATCCGAGGTGCACTTATCTCGTTTTAAAATAGTCTGCAGCCTGAAATTTTACAAACATGTTCAACAACCACAGAGCGATGTTTTCACAGGTCACCTAATGTAAGAAGCAGATTAATAACTAGTTACAGAAGAGAAAGAACTGTTTTAAGGCTTCGTATTCATAAAACTTCAGCATTAATTTAGTTTCTCATCCATCATGGATAGACCAGGCTGATGTGAGCCTTCAGGCTCTGCTTCGTGTTCTTAAAATCAGGTCCAGATAAACGTCAGGAAACTTGCTTTGTGGCCAGATATCAATATCCATACATTAGGAAACAGTTTCGACCTCCGTCAAGTCCAAATATTTCCCATTTAGGCAGATATTAATCCGTTTTCTACCGTTTTTTGCCTGCTTCTCACAGCGCAGACTTCCGTGTTTCTTCCCTACGGAGCGGGACGGTACGGTACGGGTTGTTTTTTTTGGGACCCTTTCCAACTTTTGCTCTATGGAAACGCAAAAAAATAAGTGCCGCACCGCACCGAACTGAGCCGGACTGCGTGGTGGAAATTACCTAAATGTGTTTGTGCAATTTAGACAAATGTCTCCCTTTAAAACATGACTGAAGCTGGGTTGTGCACGCATAGACTGCATGTTTAGACTTGGTTTGTTTCATGAAGAGGACCATGCTCAGTGTAGAAACAGACAGGGACAAGAAGCAGCCCGGACAAGCTCAGGAACCTGGACCAGCTCAAGAGTGGCACACCTGCTGGCTACAGTTCAGACATGTGATGTGGTGGAGCTGGCTTAAATGTCAGGTCTGTGGGTTTGTCTGTCACGCTATTCTGAAGAGTTTTTAAACTCTGTGATGAAGATGCTATTTACTGTCTATCTGGATGTGGACGTACAAAATAAGACCATCAGCTCTTAGAACCAGTCTCATCTCCACCATTGTTTACATTTTTCTCCCATCAACTGTGCACAGGGAAACTCCTGCAACATTTCAACACTGCAGTTTCACCAGTATTTTTCTGCATTTAAGGAAGTGTTCAGGCATTAGCCAGCATTTTTACGTATTTATTCCTCTCTCCCAGATGCCTACCTGATAGAAGAAAAGCCATCTTTTCTTCAAGTTTCAGTCCTTTTTGATATGATTGATTAATGTGGGAGATTAACTGAGTTTCTATAGATTAGTATTTTAGCCTCTCACAATCATAGAGACAGGACAGTCATGCTCTAACGTGCTTGTGTAGCCAATGTGTATTGAATGGAGCACACTTACCCTCCCTTTAAAGCACACTGAGTGCTCCCAGCACTTAATGTTCCTATTCTTGCTGAACAGAATCTGAATGATACTGACTGATTATTTTGTATTACTGTGATAAAACCAAAACAACATTCACTGTGGCCAAAACAGAGCTAAAAAGCTATCTGAAACAATGTGAAACAACAGTTTGGAGCACTACATTTAAGGAGCCTGAGACTAAGTAAATATCTAACATTCGGTCCTTTACCTGGAAGCAGAAGAGTACGATGCAGTAGATAACGTAGTCCTCTCTCGATGCACCAAAGGCCGGCAGCACCAGTGACATGTTGTACACGCCGATGCAGAAGAAGAGCAGGAAGCCCAAGAGATGGCTCCAGATATTCACCGTCTCATTGGACAGGATGAAGAGGCTGCAGAAGACATGGACCTTTAAGTCATGGTCTAGGTTTCAGTTCTTGTCTGCATGCTCACATTTAAACAGAGAGATCAAGAAAGAAGAAAACACTATTTGGATCTGATTTGAATACTAAAAAGGGAATTTAGAAAAGTAAATACAGGAAGCAACCATCAAACAATCCCAAGTTTACTGATTATCTGAGCCACATTCATGCAGCCGTTAGCAGAATTGTATTTTACATTTTCTCAATCACCACCTCCTTTAAAGCGTGCTTGTCTCACCTTCTGATGCAGAGTCTGGAGGGCAGGTAGGCCCTGTATCCGTCCGTGATGTATGGGTTCTCCCTCAGGAATGTGGGGATCTGTTCATAGGTATACAGTCTGATTCCTCGAGGAACAAGAACGGGCCAGTACTGGTACCCTCCCAGCTCGATGTAGTGAGAAGTCTGGCTGCTCTTTGGGACTTTCTGAGGCATGGCTGGACCGTAGGAGGACGCTTTAGTCACCCCTGAGGATAAAAAATAAGGAGTAAGACCACTGTTACTCAACCCTGCTCAACCAAACAGCCAAACTGTTGAAAAATACCTTTGCAAAAGCCACAATCTAAGCGGTGAAAGGTGGCAAAAACAGCTTGAAGTAGCAATACAAATAAGTTATAGGTGGTAAAAATGGTCAAAAGGCAACAAAACCGGTTGAAAAGAAGTGAAAATTGAAGAGAAAATGGGGAAAAGTAGTCAAAAAGTAGCAAAACGGGTGAGAAGTGACAAACAGAATGAGTTACAGGTGGAAAAAATGGTCAAAAGTGGGAAAATCATGAAAAAAAAGAATGAAAAGTGACTAAAATGGGCAAAAAGCAGTCAAGAATGGCAAATTAGAAAACAAGTGGTATGTAATGCAAAGTGTAGCATAAATGGGCAAGAAGTGGGAAAAAATGTGAAAAAGGGCAAAAATGGTAAAAAGTGGCAAAATGAAGAGACAAATTTTAGGAAAAAAAGGAAAAAAGTGGTATTTAATGACACAAGGTAGCTTATTTGGATGAAAAATGGCAAATTGTCAAAAAGTGGCAAAAAAGTTGTAAAAATAGGCAAAAAATGGGGGAAAAAAGTGGTATTGAATGGCAAAAGGTAGCTTAAATGGGCAAAAAGTGGGGGCAAAAAACTGTGAGAAAGTGCAAAAATGGGATAACAGTGGAAAAAACGGGGAAAAAGTGGCAAAAAGAAGTTACAAAATGGCCAAAAAATAGGAAAAAATGGGGTGTTTAATGGCAAAAGATAGCTCATATGGGTAACAAGTGGCAAAGAATGGTTAAAATGGCAGAAAAGTTTCCCTTTTTTGAGGTTTTCTGGGGGACTAATTGATAAAAGTGGGGGTATTATAACTTTTTTTTCAAGGCTTTACACCATCTCTCTGATAGCCACATAGTAGCGTCACATGGTTTACAGCTCAAAAAACTCCTCATGTTTCTCACACTGGCATCCTGAAAAACCCTTATTTTAACCTCTGTCTGAAACGCTTCGTTTTTGCTGCTGTCTCTTTAACACCCCCCGCTCCACGGACCTGCTTTCCTCCGATTGGCCGATTTTCCGGAGCCTGGCTGGCGGCAGGACTCAATGTTTTGTGCCCGCCCCCTCCAATGTGGCTAATGTTGTTACGCTAGTAGTTGAAAACTTTGAATGAACCGGTCCGACTGGGTAAAATATGGCGAATTTTGATATACGTCCGTACGTGTTAGACCCGGAGTCTGACCCTGATAGTTTGGAGAGAGAGGGGGAAGAAAACCAGCAGCAGCGAAGGACGTATCTGTTTGTTAAGTGTTTAATTACTGTGTTACTAAATGGCTAAAAGGCCTTGTGGGGGCGATCTGTTCTGCTTTGCCGGAAGCACGGACGAACCACGAACCAGTCAGGAGATCCTGTTGCGATGACCTCATCAATTCACTCCCTTGAAATCTCGTCTCGGGAGAATCTCAGAGAGATTTTCAATGAACAGTTTTCATCAGTTTACACGCTAATTCTAAGATTACTGCCGCATACGTTTATCTTGCGGTTTGAAAATTTGCATACGTGGAGTATGGACACCCAACACTGTTACTTTATGTTTATGTTTTAAAAACCGGAAAAGTATAATACCCCCTCTTTAAAATTACGACATAAAAGAGCCACAAATAATCACAAAAGAGCCACACGTTGAGTATCACTGAGCTAGACCCACATCCAGTCCAGTTAATGCTTCAACTTTAAATAGGGGTCTTCTCAAACAAAGCAGCACTCAGCATGGCCAACTGCTTTAACTGGTGTTTCTCAAGCCGTATAGCAGTGGCACACTGATGCACCTCGAGACAAGTCTAGGTGTGTCATGGTAATTGGTACAACCACAGACTGTTACTACAACTACCACCACTGTAACAGCTTTCAAACGGGCTGTATTGTTATGGATATGGTGGACGTTGAGATCTTGGCCTGATGTGAGGTGTGCCTTGGCCAAACAAAGGTGACAACCCCAATGTCATGTTCTATGTCCTCTACTGTAAACAGACTATAGACAAAGCATGATAAACATATACCGACACATATGGCTTTTCTTGCCATTATCATTACATTACAGCAGATGTAGGCTGATATTTACAGCTGATATAGGCTGATATTTACAGCTGATGTAGGCTGATATTTACAGCTGATGTAGGCTGATATTTACAGCAGATGTAGACTGATATTTACAGCTGATGTAGGCTGATATTTACAGCTGATGTAGACTGATATTTACAGCTGATGTAGACTGATATTTACAGCAGATGTAGGCTGATATTTACAGCAGATGTAGACTGATATTTACAGCTGATGTAGGCTGATATTTACAGCTGATGTAGGCTGATATTTACAGCTGATGTAGGCTGATATTTACAGCTGATGTAGGCTGATATTTACAGCTGATGTAGGCTGATATTTACAGCTGATGTAGGCTGATATTTACAGCTGATATAGGCTGATATTTACAGCTGATGTAGGCTGATATTTACAGCTGATGTAGGCTGATATTTACAGCTGATGTAGGCTGATATTTACAGCTGATATAGGCTGATATTTACAGCTGATGTAGGCTGATATTTACAGCTGATGTAGGCTGATATTTACAGCTGATATAGGCTGATATTTACAGCTGATGTAGGCTGATATTTACAGCTGATGTAGGCTGATATTTACAGCTGATGTAGGCTGATATTTACAGCTGATGTAGGCTGATATTTACAGCAGATGTAGGCTGATATTTACAGCTGATGTAGACTGATATTTACAGCTGATGTAGGCTGATATTTACAGCTGATGTAGGCTGATATTTACAGCAGATGTAGGCTGATATTTACAGCTGACATCTACAGCTCTACTATAAATGGACTATAGACAAAGAATGATAAATATTTACCAACAAATTTGGCTTTTCTTGTTATTATCATTATTATACAATCATTTGTATTATTATTTGTATTTTTCTGACCTTGATACTAAATTTTAAAACAAAATTTTCAAACAATATTTAGTATTTAAACTCAAATCTTCAGAAACATCATACGATCAGTCATTCATTGCACTGTTCCACAGTTGATACTGAGCCATAGAGAACGGTGTTAAGGTGAAACGAGTGACCGTGTTATCTGGTGACATCTTTTGTGTACTTTAAATTCAAACGTAGATACCTGACGTCATAAACGTAATTAATGACACAAACGAACCAATAGTTAGTTCTCAGGACATTTTCTGTTTTACTGGCGGTTCTCACAACGTCAGAGGTAGACGTATAGCCCCGAAAGTCTCAGGCTACCAGTTAAACCATGACACCTGCAGTTCAACAACAACCACAAAGTTGTGATTTTATTGACATAACGGTCCGTCTCTGGGAGCTACAATTGGCCAGACATCCCCACTGAGATACCCTAGTTGATAGCCTCTGTAAATCGGGTCTATCCGGATAAAAATAAATCTTTAAACAGATTATTTTTTAATACTGAGCTAGTTCAAAGCAGGTTGTCAGCTGGTGGCTAATTACAGGCTAAGTTAGAGGCTAGCTCAGAGGCTAACAGACCCGATAACTAAGCCGCTTTGTTTAGAGCTAAATAATTAAAAACCAAACTCACCTTTTAGTTTGGTATACGAGCAGTTTGAGCCATTTTCAGGCTTAAAATACGAACTCCGCATCTGTCAACATTTATTCATAGTAACTTAAAAACAACGCAGGGGTTTAAGTTTCAGCTAGACATCTTCCAAATCACCAGTGACGTCACCGAGGAGGACCCCGCGGTGTGTGCCCGACGCCTGCCTGAGTAAAAAGACTACAAAATAAAACTCTGTTTTTAACATTTACCCCTCTATGAATTCATTAATTAATTGCCTGAAGCACTATAATAATCCAGGCAAACTGCTATAGAAAAATTTGACTTATCCTGACCCCTTGTACTTTTTCTTTGTTGTTGTTGTTTTTTTTATCTAATTATTATTTATTCATTTTCCCCTTGCTCTTTTCTTCCTAAGATTCCCATAAACAGTCTTGATTTACATTTTAGAGAATTGTACCAAGGAGGTGTGATAACTCTTTAATTCTAATGTTGGAAATTTACATATGAGTATGTTAATGTTGTTTTTATACTCACATTATGCAACGTTATTATATATTGTTGTATAATATCCTGATATGTTCAATTAAAAAAACAAAACAAAACTCTGTTTTTAAGTTTGTAAAGGCTATGCAAGTCATTGAATTTTATTTGCCATCAAGATTCTGGCCTTTCCACGAGCAAATTATTATTTTTTTTAACCTCAGTCAAAAACATTTCAAATACGTCTCAAAAGCGGCCAATTTAAACTCAAATATTAGGCTCCATTTATAATATAAAAAACAATAATAATTATCATTATCATAACTTCCAGAAAGCATTCAGACCCCCATCACCTTTTCAATTTTGTTACGTTTCATCCTGATGCTACGGTTGATTAAATTTATCCTTATTCTCATTACTCTACACTCAGTACCTCACCATGTCAAAGTGACAGAATTTTAGGCTTTTTAAAAATGTATTAAAAATCTGAAACTGAAGTAACACATTGCCATAAGTATTCAGACCCTTTACTCGGTACTTAGTTGAAGCTCTTGGCACTATCTACAGCCTCCAGTCTTACTGAACATGGCTCAACAAGCTTTGCACACCTGGATTGGGGAATGCTCTGCCATTCCTCTTTGCTAATCCTCTCAAGCTCAGACAGGATGGATGGGGACCGTCGGTGGACAGACATTTTTCAGGTCTGTCCAGAGATGTTGGATAGGGTTCAGGTCAGCGCTCTGGGTCCCTCTAGGTCCCTGATCCACTTCTGTGATGTCCTGGTTGTGGTCTTAGGGTCATTGCCATGTTGGAGGGTGAACCTCTGGCCCAGTCTGAGGTCCTGAGCCCTGTGGGACAGGTTTTCATTAAGGATATCTCTGCTCCATTCAGCTTTCCCTCAACCCTGACCAGTCTCCCAGTCCCTGCTGTGTTTTGGCGCCCAAGAGAGCACTTTAGCACGTGTTTGGGCTCTTGAGGGCACTTTAGCGTGTGTTTTTCAACAATTGTGCCCTCCCTCTCTTAAAGATTGAACCTCGAAGCATGCTGGGATATGTAGTCATTTATGTGAAATGTAGTCTCACAGAGTCCTGGCTGTCCTCTCTTAAAGATTGAACCTCACAGCATGCTGGGATATGTAGTCATTTATGTGAAATGTAGTCTCTCGGTGTCCTGGCTGTCCTCTCTTAAAGATTGAACCTCACAGCATGCTGGGATATGTAGTCATTTATGTGAAATGTAGTCTCACAGAGTCCTGGCTGTCCTCTCTTAAAGATTGAACCTCACAGCATGCTGGGATATGTAGTCTGGTGTTAAATGTAGTCTCACAGAGTCCTGGCTGTCCTCTCGCTGCACTCCCCGCCTGTTGCTCGCTGTCAGCAGTGATAGCCATCATGGCGAGCTTCCTCTCCGGTGTTAGGGATGTTGGAGGATCCCCTCAGGAGGGAGTCACACTCCGTCGTCCCTCCGACGTTTACACCCGTCTTTAATTGCCTCATTCTCGCCTGGAAGTGTGTTCTTCATTATCATGTCTAATACACCTCTCAGCACATCCACGCTGGCAAAGTGTCAACTGCCAAGTTTGCACTGCTAGTCGAGCGTGGAAGGACGAGCGGCGAGCTCTGACTGCTGCACAGAGCGAGTAATTGATTCAGTTTACAGTTGATGGGGATTCAGTACAACTTATTCTGAAATTATAAATTATAAATTATATCTGTTTTCAGCTGTCTGACCTGTTCAGAACTGAACTGTTCAAATCAGCGCTGATAAACAAAGAGAGGCGTGGAAGTCCATCGTTCGGTTTTCCAGAGAAGTAAATCTTTTTATTATTTCGCACTTTAGTACACTTTTGTGCATTTAACAGACTTTTGCAGAGTTCTTTTTTGTTTTAAATGTGAGTGTAATTTGTCTGGCACCATTCCATTGTAGTGAATGTTTTTACTCTGATAACTGACAGCCCTGATAGAGATCTATACATCATTGTTGGAATCATACGCCTTTTTTGTTTTGCCTCCTTAAGTCAAATCCTGCTGATCTCTGATTGGTCGGTTCAGTTTGGTCTACTCCAACCACAGAGGAGAGGAGTCATCAGTGGCACCGTGTTTCATTGATGACCGTGACGATCCCAGAGGACGCCAGGAGCCCGGCGCCGTGTCTGTCTGTGTTCAAACATGGCCGTGTTCAGAGCGGATGGACAATCACTCCCACAGACAGAGAATAAACCTGAGATTAAGACGTACGGCTGAGCCGGGTTATTGGCTCTTCGTGAAGGAAACAGGAGCGATCCCAGTCTCGGTGCTGTAATCATCATAAATGTGATTTTTCCTCACTGATAAAAACGCCCCATACACAAATCACCACCTGCTTTTATAAGAAACATTCAGTGTGAGGAGACGCACTTTAATTTCATGTTCCATTACACGCTGACTACACGCACAATTACAGCACGCCACATTTCTCTGGGTTACCTCTGACAGAAAAATGGAGGACGGGAATCAAAGACAGGACAGACGAGGACGGATACAGGAGGGCGAGGAGATCCGGCGTTAAATCCTCCGTGAGCTTGAGGACAGAGAGCGAGGACGCAAAGATGGTCGAGGCGTTTTCATATCGCAGGTTTTTACAGGCGATGATTGATGGAATCAGAACGCACCAAAGTTCTATAAAAAGGGTGTCAAAAGAGGTGGATCAGAGGTTTGGGACCCAGCGAGGAGTCACCATTGGACTTTTTTCAGCCACTCCAAGATTTATTCAAAGAATAACGCCGCCGTTTTGAAGAAACCAAACAGACATGTTTCTGAAACACATCCCAGATTTTATACACTTAGGGTTAGAAACACGTCTATGACCCAGTGAAGGCAAGGCAAGTTTATTTGTATAACACATTTCAGCAACAAGGCAACTCAAAGTGATTCACACAGGACATTAAAATACAGCGACAAAGGAGAAAAGAAAGACAATGGAAACATTTTCAATGAAACATGTAAAAAATGATAAAAACAGCAAATAAGGGCGACAAAAGATAAAATCCCGGGTTCCTCTCTGTTTCTTTGTTGTTGTTTTTTTTTGTATGTCAGAAACAACCTTGGTCCGTAGACCGGATTCTGTCCCAGACAGTTTCACGTTTCTAGCCGATCCCTCTATATATATATGCCAGAAAAAACCTTGGTCTGGAGACCGGATTCTGTCCCTGACAGTTTCACGTTTCTAGCCGATCCCTCTATATATATATGCCAGAAAAAACCTTGGTCTGGAGACCGGATTCTGTCCCTGACGGTTTCACGTTCCTGGCCAATCCCGGATCCTTATCTGAGCTCCAAGCCCTTAACTTAAAACAATTTAAAAGAAAAATGTCAAAGGTGATAAAAACAGCAAATAAAACCCAAAAAGATAAAAACACTCATCTTAAAGGAAAGTGAAGACACATCCATTTAACAATTTTTCTTCCTCAGGAACAAATGTGCCAGTTTTTTTGTGGCTTAGCCATTTCGGAGGAGGTCCAGTTCTAGTCCGACCGGCCATGCCATGTGTCTGAGAGTCTGCATTTAGTTAAGTGTATTATTGGATAATGTTGGGGGGAATCTTCCTTTATTTAGCCTCACTTTGTGCTGGTGCTGTTAGTCGGGGAGATTAGTTATCTTAATATAGTAGTCGATTTGAACATTAGTCTGTTTGAGGACATTTTACAATTCTTCTTTAGTTCATGTTAACTTGAACTAATTTTGTAAATAAAGAGTCTCTTTGTTAAAAACTCTAAATGAGTCCTGTGGCTTCATGTTGTGTTCTGGCCCTCTGTAGACAGGAACAGGTCTCATCTCGGTTTCTGTCTCTGCATGGGTACGTCTCCAGAAACCCTGATACTAAAGTCTACGTAAACACAGTCACTGATATGTCCTCAAACCTCAAGGCTCTTCTTTTATTTCTTCTTAAACCTCGAGCCCTGAGCTCAGAGACGTCACAGCCTCGAAGCCGGGCTCTCCGAATGTGAGGCCGCCTACCGTGCCGGCTCTCGACAGGCCCTTTGCAGAGCTAACACGGCCTCGCGGCGGCTTGTGCTCGTCAACGACCGGCTGGTCTGTTTGGCTTTATTTACAGTCGGCGCCACGAGACATCTGCTGCAGACGAGCCCGTGTGTCCACAGCAGCGCACAGAGGGAGCTTGTCAATGGCGGCCGAGCATTAGCGAGGACGGACAGAGGAGGAGAGACGTCTGCAGCTTCCTCTAACAGGACGGGTGTCCTCTCCCATCGCCGTGACGAACCACACAGCGAGGCTTCACGCCGTGTCGGGGCTCGTGCGTTAGCGATGTTTACTCGATCTGAGAGCTGTTGTTTGTTTGGTGTCTTCAGTCTGCTCCTCCTCGCCGTTATTTTGGGATGCTGACACTCGGGTGCAGTGCTGCCGTCATGTGATGTGACCTCGCCTTTTCCTCCCCCCTCAGTGTCACACCGAGATCCTTTTGTCTTCACGGCAAGGACGTCTAGGAGGCTGCAGGCCGTGACACAAAGCTCAGAGGACAGCTCGCCGGCGTCCTGCCGGGCGGGGGGGGGGGGGGGGATCAGACTGAAGCACAGCGAGGGCGTGTTTACATGTTCCTGAAAAGACCAGACCTGGGAGAGATACTAAGAGGCGAAGACCTCTATAAACCAGCTAGACCCCAGCCAATGGCTAGCAGCCATTCCAGCAGTGGTGTGCGGGGGGGGGTCTCCCCCCCTTGTGGCACAATTGTTGAAAAACACATGCTAAAGTGCCCTCGAGAGCCCAAACATGTGCCAAAGTGCCCTCTTTGGAGCCAAAACGCACGCTAAAGTGCCCTCGAGAGCCAAAACGCACGCTAAAGTGCCCTCGAGAGCCCAAACACGTGCCAAAGTGCCCTCTTTGGAGCCAAAATGCACGCTAAAGTGCCCTTGAGAGCCAAAACGCACGCTAAAGTGCCCTCTTTGGAGCCAAAACGCACACTAAAGTGCCCTCTTTGGAGCCAAAACGCACACTAAAGTGTCCTCTTTGGAGCCAAAACGCACCCTAAAGTGCCCTCTTTGGAGCCAAAACGCATGCTAAAGTGCCCTTGAGAGCCAAAACGCACGCTAAAGTGCCCTCTTTGGAGCCAAAACGCACACTAAAGTGCCCTCTTTGGAGCCAAAACGCACACTAAAGTGTCCTCTTTGGAGCCAAAACGCACGCTAAAGTGCCCTCTTTGGAGCCAAAACGCATGCTAAAGTGCCCTCTTTGGAGCCAAAACGCACGCTAAAGTGCCCTCGAGAGCCCAAACACGTGCCAAAGTGCCCTCTTTGGAGCCAAAATGCACGCTAAAGTGCCCTCTTTGGAGCCAAAACGCACGCTAAAGTGCCCTTGAGAGCCAAAACGCACGCTAAAGTGCCCTCTTTGGAGCCAAAACGCACACTAAAGTGCCCTCTTTGGAGCCAAAACGCACACTAAAGTGCCCTCTTTGGAGCCAAAACGCAGGCTAAAGTGCCCTCTTTGGAGCCAAACGCCGCTAAAGTGCCCTCGAGCCCAAACACGTGCCAAAGTGCCTCTTTGGAGCCAAATGCACGCTGAAGTGCCCTTGAGAGCCAAAACGCACACTAAAGTGCCCTCTTTGGAGCCAAAACGCACACTAAAGTGCCCTCTTTGGAGCCAAAACGCACACTAAAGTGTCCTCTTTGGAGCCAAAACGCACCCTAAAGTGCCCTCTTTGGAGCCAAAACGCATGCTAAAGTGCCCTTGAGAGCCAAAACGCACGCTAAAGTGCCCTCTTTGGAGCCAAAACGCACACTAAAGTGCCCTCTTTGGAGCCAAAACGCACACTAAAGTGCCCTCTTTGGAGCCAAAACGCACGCTAAAGTGCCCTCTTTGGAGCCAAAACGCATGCTAAAGTGCCCTCTTTGGAGCCAAAACGCACGCTAAAGTGCCCTCGAGAGCCCAAACACGTGCCAAAGTGCCCTCTTTGGAGCCAAAACGCACGCTAA
The DNA here is from genome assembly GCF_018320785.1 of Cheilinus undulatus. Lineage (NCBI taxonomy): Eukaryota > Metazoa > Chordata > Actinopteri > Labriformes > Labridae > Cheilinus > Cheilinus undulatus. The sequence goes on from NC_054869.1 coordinate 54,121,085, forward strand.
AGTGCCCTCTTTGGAGCCAAAACGAACGCTAAAGTGCCCTTGAGAGCCAAAAACGACGCTAAGTGCCCTCTTTGGAGCCAAAACGCACACTAAAGTGCCCTCTTTGGAGCCAAAACGCACACTAAAGTGCCCTCTTTGGAGCCAAAACGCACACTAAAGTGTCCTCTTTGGAGCCAAAACGCACGCTAAAGTGCCCTCTTTGGAGCCAAAACGCATGCTAAAGTGCCCTCGAGAGCCCAAACACGTGCCAAAGTGCCCTCTTTGGAGCCAAAACGCACGCTTAAGTGCCCTTGAGAGCCAAAACGCACGCTAAAGTGCCCTCTTTGGAGCCAAAACGCATGCTAAAGTGCCCTCTTTGGAGCCAAAATGCACGCTAAAGTGCCCTTGAGAGCCAAAACGCATGCTAAAGTGCCCTCTTTGGAGCCAAAACGCATGCTAAAGTGCCCTCTTTGGAGCCAAAATGCACGCTAAAGTGCCCTTGAGAGCCAAAACGCACGCTAAAGTGCCCTCTTTGGAGCCAAAACGAACGCTAAAGTGCCCTTGAGAGCCAAACGCATGCTAAAGTGCCCTCTTTGGAGCCAAAACGTGTTAAATTGCCCTCTTTGGAGCCAAGTGCCCTCTTAGGTGGCAAAACAGACTAACTCCAGTAGACCACTAGGACCAAGAAATGCTATGAAACATTACTGCTGCAGTGACTTTTATGTTGGGCCCTTTTTTGATCTATATTGAGCCAGAACTATATCTACAGAACCAGTTTGGATTATCTGGTGCTAATATGGTGTTAAAATGCACTAGAATACAGGAAATGGCATCTACTTCATTGAAAATGTTTTGGGGGAAGACCCCCAGACCCCCTAGGGATTTTTTTATTTCTGTGTGTTCTTCACAGTCCAACGTTGAGTCTACACAGTTCTTGTGGATGCTGATCCTAACTACAAACTAACTTGAGTAGTCTGTCTACTTAGCCTGTTTTAGGCTATATAATGTGCCATTTGTAGAACATAGAAACACGTCTAAAGTGCCCTGGAAAACACGCTGAACTTAGTGCCCTTTTCAGTGGTGAGAACGCGCTGTATGTGCCCTTTTTTTTCCTTCGTCCCTGCCCTTGAAAAAGTCTGTGCACGCCGCTGCATTCCAGTATCCATCAGCTGACCTTTCTCATGACCCTTCTAAAAAGTGAAATCATCCTTTAAAACCTGACTTTACTCAGGTTATCTTTGTCTCATATTAAAACTAATTTGATGCAAAAATAAGAAAATTGTTTCTCACAGCAGAGATCCATAAATAACACTGGAATTAGCTTTGCTCTCTCAACACATCTGACACTATTGACTGTTTAGTTATGTTCACTATTGTCAGATTTTCCAGACATTTTAGCTGCAGATATCTTTATCAGTCTGACAGCTACACATGAGAAATTACACGCCATCAGAAACCGGCCAGAACTTTCTGTCTAGAAATCGATCTGCTCTTCATTCCATCGTTTCCGCTGATTTAACCAAAGTTCATGATGATTAATCTGCATCATCTGCATAAATCTGAACAAACATTTAAGAGAAAAATCAAGCTGCTTGAGCATCCATAAACATGGTAAATGACTTGTTGTGATCTGCAGCCATATGTGCAGCCGTACATCATAAAATAAAAATAAAAATGTGTTTTCTGAGCGAGCGTTCCAGCTCTAATGTCTGAATCCGTCCTCGGAGCATCTGGAGCGCTGAGCTCTTTCTGGGAATAAAATGTGCCGTTGCTTTGTCTCCTTGTACTTATTTTATTTCATTATTCTTTGTGGTAAAGTTTCATCTGTATAACAATATTGAAAGGCATTAGTCTTAATCTGCGGGCTTCCTCTTACTTTTGGGGACTAGTTGCAGATACAGCTGGCGGTGTATCTTGTAATTCCCGGCGGATTCAGAAGAAAAGCGAAAACAATTTGAGCGGCGTGGCGGTGGGATTAGGCGGAGGGCAGGGTGGCTGTTTGAGGACATTTAGCTGCTGAATGGGATTAAAGCTGCTGCATGTGTTGCACTTTCTGCTGCTGGATGAAACTTCGTGTTAATCCCCGATGGATGCGAGCGTGTAAGCTCGTCCTTTAGACACAAAGAGTGCCGACTTTACTCTCCTACAGTAAGCCCTTTAACATACCGCAGACCTGCATATTGCACTTATCCTCTCTAAAGTCAGAGCCCAGATTGAACCTCTCCGCTCTGACAAAGAAGATTTAGATTCAAATGATGTAATTGTTCATTTTTCATAACTGGAAAAGCTTTTCTTCCTTTTTGTGATTGTTATGTGTAATCTTTAACCCCTCCACCTTTTACAACTACTCACCTAAAAAACACTCGTTTCCTGTCGGGGTCACCAATCACGAAATCCTGCAGCTCAAATACGCTCAAACATCAAGTATGTTTGCTGTTATGGGTGCACGCATTCAGCAGGGAGCAGGAGGAAGACTGAACTGGATTATAAATATGCGTTTTATATCATAATATCACAAAGATATCAGGGGAATATATGCCCTTTTGGAGAATTTTCTCACCCTCTCTAAAGTCTGAGAAAAAAAAATCCTAAAGAAATTAAATAAATAATTCCCTGAGGATAGAAGAGGGAGGATGTACGTTCTCATCACCCTGTATCCAAACCCTCAGGCTGGACCAAAGTAAATATACAGGCTTTAAAGGGCAGTCTAACATCAGGGACCCAGGCCCAGATCCCAGTAACCTTGACCCCAAAGTCTGGTTTATTTGGTCAATAAGAACACAAGTGCACTATCATGGTCTCAGGCATGAATCATGTGGACTTTATTGTGGTCTGGATTATGCTGGATGGATTCTGATCATCTCCTGTCTCTTCAAAACCCACATCCGTGCAGCAAAGGCCCATGTCATCCTCTGATCTGTAGGTAGAAGTAGGAAGAGAGTCAAGGTGGGCTTCTCTAAAATGAAGCTGAGGGCCAGCTGATCCCAATAATCACCTCCCAGCTCCCACAGCCAATCACAGCTCTTTCTCTCAACACAGCGGTGTATTAAACTATGATGTATGTCTCACAAATCCCTGCTTTGATTAATGCTGATGGACCACACTGCTGCTGGCACCCCAGCCTCCTCCTTTATAGACTAAAGCTCCACCTCCTCCACCCCAGCCTCCTCCTTTATAGACTAAAGCTCCACCTCCTCCACCCCAGCCTCCTCCTTTATAGACTAAATCTCCACCTCCTCCACCCCAGCCTCCTCCTTTATAGACTAAATCTCCACCTCCTCCACCCCAGCCTCCTCCTTTATAGACTAAACGTCACCTCCTCCACCCCAGCCTCCTCCTTTATAGACTAAAGCTCCACCTCCTCTACCCCAGCCTCCTCCTTTATAGACTAAAGCTCCACCTCCTCCACCCCAGCCTCCTCCTTTATAGACTAAAGCTCCACCTTCTCCACCCCAGCCTCCTCCTTTATAGACTAAAGCTCCACCCCCTCTACCTCAGCCTCCTCCTTTATAGACTAAAGCCTCACCTCCTCCACCCCAGCCTCCTCCTTTATAGACTAAACGTCACCTCCTCCACCCCAGCCTCCTCCTTTATAGACTAAAGCCTCACCTCCTCCACCCCAGCCTTCCTCCTTTATAGACTAAACGTCACCTCCTCCACCCCAGCCTTCCTCCAGTACAGTTTAAGCCAGTGACAGAGCGAGGATCTTAATGGAGTGGCATCTCTGGCATGCAGCAGATATGGATAACAATGCATGCTGTAAAAATACAAAGACTGAATATGAAGGAGCTGTTTATCAAGAGGCTGCAGACATCAGACATCTGGTAACGCATGTGAAGGGAAGGAACGTTCATTCGTGTGTCCCTCACAGCAGTGAGGCGATTCAGAGAGTTTCACAGAGACGCCAGATACATGAAGGAGAAAAAAAAACACAACAGAAACGTTAAAACAGGCAAAAAAAGCTAATGAAAGGTAAAAATAAAGAAATCAAGTGAGAAAATGGGAAACATTTTAGTCGACTAAAACTAGACTAAAATGTTTGGAGTTTTTGTCGACTAAAACTAAGCCAGAGAGACAGGGTTAATTTCTTAGAAAAAAACCATGACTAAAAATGTTCGACTGCCTTTTTTTTCCATGACTAAAACTAGACTAACAAAAATAGATCTGTGATGACTAAAACAAGACTAACAAAAATAGATCTGTGATGACTTAAACAAGACTAACAAAAATAGATCTGTGATGACTTAAACAAGACTAACAAAAATAGATCTGTGATGACTAAAACTAGACTAACAAAAATAGATCTGTGATGACTAAAACAAGACTAACAAAAATAGATCTGTGATGACTAAAACAAGACTAACAAAAATAGATCTGTGATGACTTAAACAAGACTAACAAAAATAGATCTGTGATGACTAAAACAAGACTAACAAAAATAGATCTGTGATGACTAAAACTAGACTAAGACTAAGAAAAATAGATCTGTGATGACTAAAACAAGACTAACAAAAATAGATCTGTGATGACTTAAACAAGACTAACAAAAATAGATCTGTGATGACCAAAACTAGAATATGACTAACAAAAATAGATCTGTGATGACTAAAACTAGACTAACAAAAATAGATCTGTGTTGACTAAAACTGACAAAAACTAAGTTTAGTTCTCATCAAGATGACTAAAACTAGACTAAAATATAATTTAGTTTTCATCAGACAGAATCTGTGCTAGTTCTTCACTGTGGGTAAATATTTCAAAAACAATACACATGTATCTATTCTTCCTCTCAGCTGTAAAAAGCAGGGAGCCCAGGTTTGGCAGAAAACACACTACCATGATTTGGTACCAGATTTAGGTAAGCAAATAAATGCTTGGACTAAAACTAGACTAAATTGTTTTGAGTTTTCGTCGACTAAAACTAGACTAAAATGTTTTGAGTTTTCGTCGACTAAAACTAGACTAAAATGTTTTGAGTTTTCGTCGACTAAAACTAGACTAAAATGTTTTGAGTTTTCGTCGACTAAAACTAGACTAAAATGTTTTTGAGTTTTCGTCGACTAAAACTAGACTAAAATGTTTTGAGTTTTCGTCGACTAAAACTAGACTAAAATGTTTTGAGTTTTCGTCGACTAAAACTAGACTAAAATGTTTTTGAGTTTTCGTCAACTAAAACTAGACATCAGTCAGTCTTTCTTTTTCAACTAGAAAGTTGAAATTATAAATTTATACATCAAAATAATGACTTAAAGTTTTAAATTGTGATTAAGGTCAAAATATGGGATTAAAAAGCCAAAGTCAGGGGCTGAAAATTTCAAAATATGAACTAAATTTCAAAATAATGACTTAAAAAAATTTAACTTAAATTTAAAATTGTGAGTCTAAAATGTCAAAATATGATCTGAAAAGTGAGTTCTGAGTAATAAAAAGGCTTCAGGTACAAGGATGAGGTTTTTATGTGGTGATCATTTCATTAGTCTGTGGATCATCTATTTCTCTGTACAATCATCATCACAGCTCAGCAGAAAACAACTTTTTACCAACCTAAAGATTCATGGCTTCTGAGAAAACACTGGGGGCTAAAGCCCTGTAAGCCCTGTTAGCCCCGCCCCCTCGCTCCACCTATGGTTCCTACGTTAAAGAGATTCCTCTCCATCACACCTACCAGTGTGATGTAAAGTAAATACGAGCTTTAAACCGTTTTTCTCTCCTTGGCTTGAGAAAAAGGCTGTAAACCGTGTTTTAAATAACAAACAGAGATGTTGAGTCTGAAACGCCTCTACGTGAGGAACTCTGGTCATTGATTTAGCATGTTAGCTCTGCAGGATAAACTCCTGTCAGATCAGAAATATATGGACTTCTCTGTCTCAGCTCTGACACCACACGCCTCATAGTCAGATATTTACTTCTGTTTCTGCATGGTTTAAATTATACATCAGATTATTTCTAAATCCTGGTATTTATCAGACATTTAAAGCATGAAAGCAGAACTTTTAAAATCCTCTTTCTCTGAAATCTGCCACCCTTAAGGATGTGAATGTGTAAATGTAACTGAAATAAAAATAAAACTGTCACTTTAATGAAGAAACATGCAGAAACACTGCAGCTTAGGACTTAGGCTGCATTATTTAAGGAGAAAAATAAAAATAAGCCAGAGTCTTTGATAGAAAGTAAAGGTTTCTGTTGAGTTCATTCTGACAGAGGCAGGCTGCAGTTCAGTGTGTGTCCTGTAGAGGTCGCCGTGTCCCTGCTGAGAAGGCTCTTGTCTCTACTGTTCTCTTTGACACGGTCTGAGTGCGTCTTCATCAGAACAGAGCCCGACACGTTTAACCCCTACTGTGGTCATGATCTCAGTCCTTCACTCTGAAACTACGGTTCCTGGTTTTAGAGATGTGGACCACGGGCCCTTCTCCTGTGAGCTTAAACCAGTCAGAACAAAGGGACCAAATATCCTGAAGCATCTCTGTACAGACCCACATCCCTGACAGTCCTTCATCAGAAGTCAGACTCCTTCATCCTAACAGGGACCTGCTTGACTATCGTTAGACTGATGTGAAGACATCCGGGGGCTTTAGGAGGACCTGGACCTTGATGTGGACTTTTATGGATCATCAGATCTGATTAGATGCCCATGCCATCCTCTCTTATGTTCATTCAAACACACATTTAGCAGAGGACGAGGTTTACCTCAGCAGCTCTGATATCTGATAACGTCAGCGTTTGTGTGCTGCAGACGTGTGAAATCAGGGAGTCTGGAATGTTCTTTAACTTCTATCATTATCATTATTATTATTATTATTATTATTATTATTAATTTACTGACATTTCGGGGGAAACATGGAGGCGCTGCGTGACAGGAACAATGAAAACACGTAGAATTTTAATTCTATATCAACACAAAAATGCATGTTGTGTCTTCATGTACTCTACACGGTTTACCAGAGTCTCCATTAAACAACAAGAGTTATTTATATTATCTTCATAATGTAAACCAGGCTGTCACACTTCAATGAAGGGAGCGACAGATAGTGAATACTATTTTTAGTGGTGTCTGAATCCTGAAACTCATCATATCCCACAATGCATTGTGAAAGGTATTGAGCAACTGATAGTTTTACCTTTTTTACCAGCTCTTTTTAAAGACGAGAGATGAAGAAAGCTCTGCTCTGTGGAAACGGACAAAAATGAAAAGGATGCTGGCTGAGAGACGAGCTGAGCTCCACAGAGAAAGAGAGGGAGAACGATCCCAGTCACATCTACAGCAGAATAGTTTTATAATTGAGTTATTATATAAGAGTACAGTAGAGGTCCATTCTAGTTAACAAAGCTGAACCATTTATATTTTTTCCTGAAAAACTCCCTCATGTTGAAGAAATGGGACCGCCTGAAAAAGCCTCATTTCATGTTTGAACCTCCTGAGACCAGAGCCTTCGTTGGGAAAGCATCTTTACTTTGTCCCTCTTATCTAGGACAGATACTGTCTGATGAATTCATACATCAGCCTCGGTGTGAACAGGAATTTCTTCAAAATTTTCCTTTCCAAAACCCAAACAAATTCCAAAAAATAAAAAATGCATAAAATTTCTCTGAAAATTCTTAAATATATTTTGAAAGTATCCCATGGAAAGTACCAAAATATTTCTCCAGACAGTCCTCAAATCTTTCAGTGAAACTTCCTCATAAAGCCTCAAAATTCCAATAAAATTTCCCCCCAAATTCCATGCAAATTCATGAAAAATTTCAAGCAAATTCCCAAAATATCAAAGCCAATTCCCCCTTAAACTTCTTGGCAAATTCTAGAAATGTTCAAAAATGTTCTCTAAAATTCCATAAAAATGATGGAAATATCCACAAAAAAACAAAAAAACAAAAAAAAAAACAAAAACAAAAAAAACCCTTGAAAGTTTCTAAGAAAAATCCTGAAAATTTAAAAGGACAATCCCAAAACCCAAATTCCCAATCCAGTCCTCCCATAATGTGGTAATAATTACCCATATTCCCCTGAAAATGCAAAAAACAAAAAAGAAAAAACAAAAAAGTAAAAAGAAAAAAGAGAAACTCTGAAATATACAATATCCTCCTACCATAAGAACTCGATAACTTCCAAGCAGACTGTGTTTATTATACTAGAGTTATAATAAACACGTCTCTGTTTGGACATTTTCTATGAAAGTATTAGAAATTTAAAAAATAAAGAAACATCCCCTAAAATTTCCAAGACAGACCAAACATATGAAATCTTTAAGTATCGTCTCAAAAATCACAATTCCTCAAACATTCTTCAAACGTTTCAGTGAAACTTCCTGAAAAAGCTTTAAGACTTAAAATTTCCTGAAAATATTCAAGCAAGGTCACAAAGATTCAGGTAAATTTCATCCCAAATTTCCAGTCAAATTCCCCAAAAACACTTTTCCAAAATCAATGGAACTATGGAAAAATTCCCAACAAACCAACTCTTTAAAATTTCCATGAAAATTCAGGAAACATTTAGAAGAAATTTCCCCCCAAAATTTCCAGTAAAATTTATAAAAATACAAAAAAGTTCTCCATATTCCAAAGAAAGTACCTTAAAAAATTCAAAGCCCCCCCCCCATCTTATTACACACTTCCAATCAAACATCCCAAAAACAAATTTTGAAGCAAATTCTCAAAACATTCCTAGTCAATGACTTCAACTTCTGGGGAAAATTCTGGCAGTTATCTGAAAAATTCAGAAATGATCTTCATTGTAGGGAATCTTAATTTAGTTTATTTATTTATTTAAAGGGACAATGCACATTAATGCACAAATGTAGAGAATGCATACTGTAAATGCCAGAGTTAACAAAAATGCTAATTTCCATCTGTAATGTCCTCATACGTGCACGCAGGGAGTCAGGGGTTAAAGGAGGGAATGAGTGGGATTGAGGACCGACAGGAAAAAGGGGAGGAGGGACGAGAGGGGGGGAGCCGCTCAGGTTTTCTGTGGTTAAGGTAGTGACTCTGGAACCGGACCGTCAACAGGAGGAAACTTATTGATTATATTGGAATATTTATCATGAATCTGGAGAAGTTAAACATCCTCCTTTAAGAGAATCATTTAGCCATCAGTCCCTGATTATTCTCTAAGAGAAAATAATCTACAAAGCCTCGTGCATTTCTAAGATGACTGGAGCGTTATTATTATTACTATTATTTTCATTTTCCTCCCAAAATCCCACCTGATGATTTTATAGAAAAAATCCTGAATAATGAATAAATCTGATAACATTAAAGTGAAGTTTAATCAAATCAAACCACAGACTCCAGCTGCTGCATATGAGCGCTCAGTGTGGTTGTTATTCCATGTAGATGCAGCAGGTGGCGCTCTGACTCCTCCATGGCGCCCTGCTCTCTGCAGGAGTGCAGGGTCTGAGAGAGCGTCCTGCATCAGGCCAATAATCACTAAGAGGCACATTAGAGATGATTTATTAAGAGTTAGATCAGAGACAGACGTGGAGTTATGATGAAGACGAAGGGGGACGCCATGAAAAATAAATGTTTGGACGCTCGCAGCGATCCGCTCTGATGAATATTTCACCGCAGGACTGGAGCAGAGTGGAAACACTCCGGTGTGTTTGTGTTTTAAAAAGCAGCATCGTCTCCTGGGATTGGTCCAAACCTGCCGGCACCGCCATCATCGTGTCACCACACGCGGACCACGATGAAGACGGATGCTGCCTGATCCCATCACCGTGACGGCGCCGTGTCTGCAGGCGTTAAACGGCGTGCGTGCGGCCGATTTCTTTTGTCTCCTCTCTGTAGGCGTCCGTGACCTCAGGAGTCCACGGCGCTCGCCAGAGACCTCACGACTCCACGGATGGACAAAGACGGCGTGAGGATGGATGACACACAGAGGACACGAGGACATTTATCAACAACTTCCTGTTAGAGCCAAAAATCTAAAACTGTTCTTAAAAGAATCCAGACTGCTGACTTTTACTCTAGATCAGTTATGTGAACCCTGATCCATGTGTCTGCATGCTGGATGACTTTTTTGGGACTAATTTCCCCCCAAAAAGGAGGGAGGGCAGAAGGGGGCGGGGTCTTTTGTTTTATTTTGCTCAGCAATAAATCAAATACATAAATTCTGAAGGTGGGCTGCAGACGATGATTTTAGGCCTGATGTTGGTGGATTTGTGGATCCATGTGCACTGCTGTAGTTTTCAGGACTTATTTATTAACCCTCCATCTGTCCTTGTTTGTCCAGAAATCGGACATGCAGAAAGGTGTTAATAAAATAATCATTTAGCAACATTTTTTTTTACTTTCACTGCTTCAAATCTCTTCAACAACTTCAACCCTGACCACAAAAAAAAAAAAAAAATCAAAGTTACACCCTTTTTATGCCAGTTATTGTCCACTCTGCCTCTGACTGTGAGATAGCATCCATGCTAAACAGATGAGTCTATCAGAGCGTAAAACACGCCAGTTTTACCCTCCTTTTCTCAGCCTCCTCCTCTACCAAATCATATGAGAGTGAATGCATTTGTTCATGTTTGGTTTATTTTATATTCAGGCATAAAAAATCAGAGGAAATATGTAGGATATGAATCACCAACATGCACATTTCCACCTCTAACCAAAATGTGACCACGATTACGCTCATTACGCAGATATAGATTTACTGCATCTTTGAGATATGATATATTCTCTCCTATTGATGAAAGGACCTGTGCATCCTCATGCATGTCCATCCACTTGCTATGAAGTGAGGGCAAAGTTAAAACTGTCCAAATGTCCTCCTTTCTTAGTCCCAGTCTGCAGAACCCAGAAGGAGCATTTCCGACTGTAAACACTCCACTTACGGCATGTCTGGCTGTAAACATAGATGCAGATTCACACCCAAGCACACACGTAGGAGCACACAAACTTTTCCTTACACATGTAGCCCACTCTCAGACATTCTTATCTAGGGGCACCAATCGTTTCATTTAATTCTGATGATGTTTAGTGGGTGAAATAGCGCTTCAAACACTCTGAGTCCATGGAAGAAGTCCTGCATGTGCGTTGCTGAAGGGGTTAAAATGGTGTGCTGGCACTATCTGCTGGATCACTGTGGAATGGTGAAATTTAGAACCAGTGTTGCCAACTCCTCAGTATAGAAGGTAGCTATGGGCTGTCCTAAAAGTTGCTAAATGACGTAACCGCCTAATTTGCATAATCAGCGGTATGCATTTAATTGTAATGGATGCTGCAGGAGAGAGGAAAAACATCATGAGAGAGAAAAGAACGTGAGTAAAAAGACCCTCAATATGTGTAGAACTACAAATGAACATGCTTCTGTTGATTCTTGTTTTATAACGTCACAATTCCAACCCTCATCCTTTATCTGGGCTTGGGACAGCAAAAATGACTCTAGAGATACTCTGGCAGAGTTACTTTAATTTTTATTTTTAGTTTATTATTCTATTTTCTTAGAAGTTTAGTTTTCTTATGCTTGGTTTAGTTTTAAACCTTATGGTCCACTTAAAAGCCTACACCAAATCCCAGTGAAACATTAACATTTTTAACCATACCATTTATAATATGTGTGTGTGTGTGTATATATATATATACACACACACATATATAATATATATATATATAAAGTCTTCATTGACAAATTTAAATTGACTAAAAAGAGACAATAGAACAAACAGTCATGGTGCCTTCACAGCGTGGTTAATTTGCAGTCTGGACATGGAGGCGTGAGCATCTCCTGCTCCAACTGCAGCTGAGGGGGACACTGCGCGAGGATTGGGCCGCCTGTGAGTGCTGTTGGACGGGGAGGGGCCGCACGGCAGCACCTGTGGAGCAACAACAATGTGTTCTTTCACGTTCCAAAAAAGTCTCCAAAAGTCGCTAGATTTGTCGCTAGTCACTTTTTTGAAAAAGAGTCTCTAGAGGGGTCTGAAAACTCGCTAAATATAGTGGCAAAGTCGCTAAGTTGGCAACACTGTTTAGAGCCCTGGTGATTGAGTGACTGCATAGAAAAGGTTGCTGTATGTTGTTTTGGTGCCATAGACAGTCAAAAAACCTGTTTTTAATGGAAGGCTATTGTCCAGATTTTAGACAAACAAGGATGGATGGAGCTATATTTAATATTTGGCATCAGTAGAGTTCTATGGGCAACACATTTTTTTTAAATATGAAGAAAAATAATAACTTTGGCCAAATTTGATGCCTCAATCTATAAAAATGTGACTGTCAACTCAAAATAATGATGATAAAAATGATGAATGTCCTCAAAACGGACATAGTAGGATCCATTAAATACTTTTGTTTACAGTCAATCATTTAGTATGAACATGGCCTCAGTTAGAGAAGGAACCTTAAAACTACATACATCAACTTCTCTGAATATCTGAGCAAAGAGTAAAGATGGATTCAAAGAGACTTTATCAATCCTGAATTTATTCATGCATCCATTAGTAGCTCTCAATACACCAGAACCCCCCACCCAGTTTATATTAAAGATATAATACGTAGGATTAATGGACTGAAATATTTTGTTAAAGTGATCATTTCTGTGTTTTAGTAGGTTTATATAAATGGCGACACATAGCATAACATGCAGAGAACTTCCATTCGGGGGTAAGTAGTGATTTCAGCACAGGAAAGCTACCAAAAGGCCATGAGTAGAGCTGGTTAGGACTATGTCCAGGGTTCGAAGTGCAAAAATAAAATTTATTAATTGGTAAACTACTTCTGTGTCACAAAAGTAGAATAATATTTAGGCAAAAAAAAAAAAAAAAGAAAAAAAAAATCTACCTCATCAAACTCTGTCCTTACCCTCTGCTGATGTCTGTCCAGTCTCTCTCGTTGTGACGGGAAATCCGTCTCTTTTTTAGCAGAAGTGTCAAAAGTCTTCACATTCATTCCTCAGGTAGAACTATAGATACTAGAGTTTAAAAACACTTCTGAAGAAGTTGAAGTATCAACTCAAGCTTTTTACTCAAGTAAAAGTATAAAATTACTGGTTTCAAAACTACTTAAAATATGAAAGTAAAAGTAATGTAAGAGGGAAAAAAATGCCAGTAAGGACAAAAGCTTAGGCCGTGCCACAGGGGCCAATTACGATGGAGTATTAGGGCCACACGAAGAGAAAAAAAATTTAAAAAGTATTACATTTTTTTTTTTACAATACGAGAATAAAGTCATAATATTATGAGAATAAAGTCGTAATATCACGAGAATAAAATATTACAAGAAAGACAGTCTGCCAGGGCACCCCCTCCATTAAAATGAGCAATGTTCAGCGTCTTCTGAAGCTATACTTTAGTATCGGTTTCACAAATAAAAAAATACTTCATCTTGCCACCACTGAGCTGTTACTCGACTTTAACATCATTTAGACTTCATAAAATCTCAAGTCAGTCTGACTTGATTTTGAGCCTCCGATGGTCGAGCGGTGTGCCTTGCGTGAGGTGAGGCACACCGCTCAGGTGGTGAGGTGAGGTAAAATAACTCGAAGCATGGATGAGTTTTCTTGAAGGTGCCCCGTATGGGGCTACGTGATGTTTGCCGGTGTTTCGTGAAGCCGCTTTGACATGCTGTTATTGTTCAGGAGGGGGCGAGGTGAGTGAGGGACAAGTTGTGCCCCGCTTTAGTGTTCCCCCGGGAACATATTACCCAGATATACATTCGTCTTTCTAAAAATCCCACAGCATTTCAGTCAAATTCATTCAATTTCCGTGATTTCTATATTAAATTGTAAATTCTGTTTTTATTGACCAATGCAGCGATAAAAGGCTGATTACTAAGAATATCACATTTTACAGCAGAGAGACAAGACAGTGTTTAATATCTCACCTTTAGACGTAGAACATGCTGAGGACTGCTGTTAACCCAGGTGAAGAGCACAGATAAAAATCTGATTCTACATTTAAGTACTACTACCACTACTCAGGGACTGATGTTAAGGTTTTTGCCTGCTTCCCAAATCTACTTGCCCCATCTAAATTCCCACTTGCCCTGTCTAGGAGGTACTTTTTCTGGCTGTCAAGAGCATAAATTTGCTCACAACATACTTAGAACTTAAATCCATTGCCTGTCGACTGTGGAAAGCAATACACAACACTTTCTAAAAAACCCCAACAACATTTGGGTCAAATTCATTCAATTTCTGCGATTTCCGTGTTAAATTGTAAATTCTGTTTTTATTGACCAATTCTGCGATTCCGTTGACGCTAAAATCACAGGGCCCTACATTTATGTTTTTTTTGCACACTTTACAAAAAGCTTCCTGGTCATTCCCACAACCGGCTGAAGCCAGTCTGAAGCGCCGGGTCATCGAGCCAAAGTTGTGAAAACTTTTACGTTTTCCCAGTGTGATGCTATTCTGACACCACACATGTGCACAACAGGCAGCGGAACCAATGAGGCTATCAGTGCCGACCCAGGTCCTGCCATCCTGTCACACGTTTATTTTTTTAGATTTTTTTTTCAGATAAATTTAAAACAAAAATTTAGGATTGATGCAAAAGTCCTAATATATTGAAGGAGTGGTGAAAAATTTACTACCAAGTCAAACTGCGTTTGTTACCTTTTACTACCTTTCAATGGCCGTAGTTTGAGCTAATTTCATTTACTACCTTTGACTACCCGCCACTGACGGCACACATTTTAATAGATCTGTGAGTGTTGATCGTTATGACCGTTGTTGCCGTCATAATGATGTGTTTCTATTATACTGGAGAGGACATTAAAAAATGAATCCACCAGAGGTCGCTGTCTCACCCAGCTACTTCGAAGTGCTCCATCGTCCCATAGAGTGAAAAAAGAACGGCCTGTCCTCTGCTCAGCTGTTCTCCTATACCTGTCTCTGTGCCCAGGTGAGCTAACATCACTGTTTATATTTTCTAATAACTCACTCATTATTGTTTTTTTTATTTCCTCAGAAAACCTGATATAGTTCTTTTAAATGTGACTTCTTTGCTGTGTTTGCTACTCTAGGTTGAACTGCTGCATTACTCGACACTGCCCCCCCACAACTGGCGGTGGTATTGCAGCGTGTGATCCATATCTGTCAGCTTTGAGAGAACAGACGAAAATCGTCTGACGTAGAGCCTAAATGAGCCTCTAAGCAAACCCAGAATAACCTGCTGCAACAGCAGACGACCAGCAGACCAGCGGCCGCTGCACGACCAGCGCCTGCAGCTCTGCGTCTAAATCTGACAGAAATCAACGTGACTAAAAAAAACTTTATTTAGACGTCATCAGCTGCGCTCACATCTGTCCCATTTTACACAAACACTCTCACAGCCAAACTGCCAAAACACACACTCCACTTTTACAGATTAAAGGCTGGTTATTACAGTTTTTTTGATTGCTTAAACATGATTTTAAAAACGGCTCATTTTGTCAAAACACTACTCACAATTCACACAACCACACACACAAGTAGCAGAACACCTCCGATCCTTTGCAAAATGAAACACTCTTGTAAAAACTATACGCTAATTTATAAAAAACATGTTTTGTTACCCTATGTAACACACACGTTTCATATGACTAAATTCAGTCTGAACCAGTTACACACTGCGGTTGCTGACCTAAAACACTTTTAGCAATTCTACTTGTCAGTGATTAGAGTACTGTAAGTGAAGCACACAGAGAAAGAGCAAATATACGATAAACTCACCAAACACGACACCAGACCAATGCTGCAGACTGATGAAAATATCATTTATTTCTCTCCATATACCCCGATCAGTCAACATGTCAGCCTGGAGAATCACAACAACACACGTCCCATGTTCATGCTACTACAGCAGTGAGACTGTAAGCTCAGCTACTATCAGACTAACATAAAATACTCTATCCAGCACAGGTCACATTTAAAAGAAAAGAAAAATCTAAAAAAAACTGAAAATACAGAACAGAAAATACTAGACATGGTCTCTTTACCTAGCTGGATCTGGCCTCATTCAGGCCTCCTCCATGGCCTGAATGAGGGGTACCTGAGCCTGGGGCCGGAGGACGTAAACCCGCCAACGCCATGCCGAGAAAACCTCTTTGATTGGGTTTAGATTTTGTTTGATGAATTTGGTCCTCCTCTCCTCTCCTCTTGCTTCAGGTCTCCCTCTTCCTCCTCCTCTTCCTCTTACTTTGTGGATTCCCTCTCTCACCCTCACCCTTTTTCTTCTGACTCCTCCCATTTTGGTTGAAGACAGGTGAACTCACCTGCTGCATGTTTATAGTGCTCAAAGCTGATTGGTGTGTCTAAAATTAAGCAATCGTGTGTTTGCGCACCTGATGGCTGTTTAACCAATGACTTACAGGTGTGGTCATTTGACAGCCAGTGCTTTGGAAGTGCAAGGAAGTGACATCATGATATACTTCTGTGTCTAATGCAGTGGTTCTCAACATTGGGGTCAGGACCCCATTTGGGGTCACCAGACACTGAGAGGGGGTCTCCAGATGCCTTCAAAAAACTAAGAACATTTTTAAAATTACACTGTTGCCATTTACACCAATTTTGCCTAATTTTAACCTGTTTTCATCACTTTTTTCCCACCAATTTAATCAGCAAAACCCAATTTGTGTCCATTTTAAACCCTTTCCAACACTTTCTTTCTGCCTGTTTTTGCCACTTCTAAACCAAATCTTGCAACTCTCTGCCTATTGTCGGCTCTGTTGGCACATTATTGCAACTATTAACCCCTTTTACCACTTTTTACACCACATTTCACAATTTGATATACCCATTTTTGCCCGTTTCTGACGTTTGCAGCCTCAGCTAACCCTTCTTGCCAGTTTATATCAATTTTCATCCTATTTTACCAAATTCCACCTATTTTTGGCCACTTTAATGCCATTTCAGCCACTTTGAATCCACTTTTACCACTTTATATGCACATTTTTGACACTTTAACCATTTTATTGGTTATTTTATGCCACTTTCATGTAATTTTTGCCATTTCTAACCCATTTTTGCTACTTTTAAAATCCGATTTCACCACCTTTCCCACCTTTTTTACCATTATTAAACAATTTTAGTTATTTTTTTAGCATATTTTGATTCTGTTTTTAACAAAAGGATTTACATTTTTAAGAGGTCTATGTACAACACAGATAATTTAAAATGTGTTTCTTTGATCAGAGTGGTTATGATTCAGGTTAAATGTAAAATACCATGGTTTAATTTTACAATGTACCATGATTTTGCTGGCTCCCAGTTTGGCTGGGCCCCAAAAAGCTTTCTCCGGCCTTGTCTACTGTTCTTGAATGTTCATGGCTGTGTTCAGGTACAGTGGGGGTCCCCGGTCACTGGCACCTTTATTCTGGGGGCCGCGGGCTGAAAAGGGTGAGAACCACTTGTCTAAAGTATTCAAGTGTGTTTAGTATTTTGGAAATCACTGTGTGTATTGTTTTGCAGAAAGTGTGAGGCTGATTTTTTGCCTATAGTGGTGCAAATCTGAGCTGATGTTTTGCTCCTTGAGTGTAAGGTTTTGATAATTGTGTAATACTTTTGATTTTAGTGTTAATGCAGTCGAGAAAAAAAACTGTGAGCCATAAAAACCTGAAAAAGTAGAGTGAGAAAAATGAGATAAAGAGTCAAGAATGTGGGGGAAAATTCATTTGTGTTTTATTTCATAATTTCAACTTTGCATCTCAAAGTTACGACTCAAACTTATGATTTTAACTGTCTCCTCGTGTATTTGCTCTTTAAAAACATTATTTTTCTGTTTTTAATATCGTGATCTGATCTTTTACACTAGTAAATTGGAGTTTTTCTCAGATTTGAGTCTTTGAACTTATCATTTTAAATTTTTTGAATTTCCAAGTTTATCATCAGTGCTGTTTTTTCATATTTTATCATTGGTGAAAATGAGGTTGACAGTTTAAGGTTGTGTTGACCCGTTAGACCCTGGGGTTAGACCTAAATCCAGAATCCGGCCCCTGCTGTGATGAGTTTGACACCCCTGGTCCAGACCCTCACTCTGATCCAAACAATCGTTTCTCATAAATCTACAGGAATGTTAGATTTCTGAAATACTTAAACCTGAGTTAACGTTCATAAATGTCTTTAAATGGCGGGTTATTTCCTGAGGAACCGGTCGTCTCTGCAGCATAAAGGAATCTTCCGTGTCTGTCTGAAGCTGCAGTGTCATTCACCTAAAATAGAAGACGGGGAGGGGGGGCTGGGCGGGACACGGAGGGGGAGTGGATGTCTCAAGGTCAAAGGCAGAGTGGCGAATTGGGGTGGAAGCAGACTAATGAGTTTTTGCGTTGTCTCGCTGCCCCGGACCGCCGACATCACCTCGCCGTCCTGTCAATCCACCTCGCCCCCACCTCACCCGTCCCCCCCCCCCCGACAACCCCGTCCTCTTCATCTCTCTCTCTCTCTCTCCTCTGTCAGCGCGGGGCGAGGGAGAAGAAAACGGATAAAAAGTGTTTATTTGGTGGCGGGCGCGTTAATCTATGTGGACTGGGCGTAATGGGACATTTGCATGGCGAGCACAGCGAGGTGTCAGCGATAACCACGGGGTTGTGACATCTCCTCGGAAATCTGCTGAGCTTTCGCTAACCTCTCATCAAACACGCTGATCTTTATGGACTGTATCATATTGTGCCGTAATGTGCTTTATTGTCCACAGAATAAGCTTTTCTTTAAGGTAATTGGAAAGCGGGAAATGGCCGCTATCGGCGCACTTTTTAAATGCATTATTCCTGAAATGTGGCCGGTGTAATGACCCTGTCGGTGTAAAACGTGAGATTTATCTTGGCAGCAGAAATTGATCCATTTCACCTTTGTCTAATGGAAATTTTTATCAAGTATTATCTGTTTATGTAAATGAGCGTGGCCCCCGGAGCGGAGGGACGGATAAAAGAGGAGTGGAGGGGGAGCCGTTAATCTGGGGCCTCTTTACGTGTCAGTCTGGACATAATGCATACCGGAATCATCCGTGTCTGTGGGCTGTTATCTGGAGGGGGAGCAGGTGGACGGGTAGACCTTCAGGGTGGAGACACTTCCGCTTAGAGACGACAAACAGGAAGCTCCTCAAGTCCGCCAGGACATAGTCTTACATTTTTACATATTGTAGCGCCATTTTTGGGAGTATGTTTATCTGCTTTACATCAATATAACCCTTATATCCCAAGTTTTAGTAATATGTATTGACTTATGTCTTAACTACTATAATCAATTGTTTAAAAGTTGCAATAAACCTCAAAAGAAAAATGAAAATTGTTTTGTTTTTTTCACATATATTTTAAAATACAGAAATTTCACAGCTGTATCTCTGAAACTTGTAAATGTAAAAAAGTTGTACAATATCCTTTGGAACCACAGGAAATGTATCTGGAGTCTGTGCATAACTTGCTTTTTGAGATATAGTCAATTTAGTAACCTGTAAAAAAAAAATGAGCCAGATGAGTAAAAAAAAAATCCAGACTCCCGGGAAAATACACCACTTCCTGTTGTTAGTGTGGGGAGCCAATGAGGTAGGGACACGTAAGAATCATGTGACAGGTCATGCCCACAACGTGGTGACGTTTATTTCAACGTAGGAAGTGCTGCAAATACCCGTGGTCTCGTTTATGAAGATTTTCGTTACGTGTATTTTATTGTGTATTTTTACAAACCCATCACTGCAATGACAAAGCGCTCTGAAACATGGAGAATGTGTGAAATGTTAGTGTGACTCCCAGGTTTTATATGTAAAAAGAATGAGCCATCTATCTTATCAGGTTTCAAATCTACCGCCAATCAAAAATGTATATTAAAAGGTTTAAGAGCATTTACTAACAGATGTAAACAGGAAGCTGCTCTGAAACACGTTTAAGAGCATTTTAGTAGTTTTATATAGTCGTCACTCAGAGCACTGTAACAGTGTTCATTTTGTTGACTAATTATTTTTGTCATAATTTTCATTAATAGCCTTTTTTTCCCCTTAT